>NC_028643.1:59190061-59198748 GCF_001406875.1 Solanum pennellii
TATATATATATATATATATATATAACAATTGGTATACGCCGGTCACTGTAATCCCCAATCAGTCTGGACAATTGGTACAAGCTCCAGCTCAAAACAACGTTGTTTTTTTGGCGCAAGGACATTGGAGACCAAGGAAGTCTCAACCTTGGTCCTTGCTCCAAATCGGATGGAGATTTGTACCATTTCCTTATCCTCTCAAAGGAACATTCATCCTATAAACCCCTCCCCCTGCCCTTCACTAGTATATGGGTCGGAGGATAATGATGATGAAGACAGAGCAAGGCGAGATGAAAAAGTAGTCAAAATATTATAAAGACAGCTCAAATGCATTTAGTTGTGGCAACTCTATTAACGACAGTGACCTTCACAGCTGGTTTCACACTTCCAAGAGGCTTTGAAAGCGATATTAGTAGCCCTAACAAAGGGATGACAATTCTATTAAAGAGAACAACATTCCCTACATTTGCTGTCTCAAATTACATTGCCTTTGCATGCTCCTCTGGTGTTGTATTTGCCTACTTTGCCATGGCAGCAAATGCAATAGCAGTTGTAACAAAGTTAACAACTATTATCCAGATTTATAACATGGCAATTGCATTGCAGATCTCCGCAATGACAGCAGTTGTAGTTGCAAATTCAACTGGTAGGCATGTTACTTTAGAACATTCAGTTGCTCTCGCTGTTACTACCTGTTCCATTGGCTGCATCTATTTCATTTTTTTCTGCTTGTCTATGATTCTTCTTCCTATAAAAAGCTATCAATGTATTTGAGATGTTTTCGATAAATTTATGTTCTAAAGATGCAACAATGTGTTTGATGTTGTATATAATTTCCAGTTATGATCAACCTAATTTACAAGTTTTTGTACGAATTTTCCCTATTTTAGGGTGGTCTTTAATTTTTGCCCCCTTCGAAGCAATGGCGGAGCCACCATTTGAAAAGGGGTGATAATTGAGCTGTTGAAAAACATATATGCACAGCGGAAGCATATCAGGATCTTTACTGCTTACTTGAGTAATAGATAACCAATACCGTCTATGCTTAAACATATATCATGCTATAACACATAAACATAATGAAATTTAATTTAAGAATTACCTCTTGAAGCATGAGCGGATACCTTCAAGTGAATTCTCAAGATAACTATGGTCTTCTACAGTGATCCCAAGTCACATCCGGACTCTCTAAATACTTGGGTGGGCAGGTATCGATAGAAAACTAACTATCTATTTTCTAGGTTAGGAGAATCCTTATTTATATAGATTTCTTCCTAATCCAAAAAGGACTAGAAAACCAAGTTTTTCTAGAAGACTAGAAAAACTCATATTATTCTTCCTTTTTGCATAGAAATATGATTCTGAGTTCTAGTTAAATATGGGCACTATGGGGACCACATAATTAATTACCGAGACTTCCTATTATGGAAATAATTCCAAATAATTAATTTGAATTATTCTTATCATAATAAATTATAAATCATTCCACTAGAAATTCGTAATTGCACTCCTCTATTTCGTAACTCCCCATTAAACACTTATGTAATTCCCCATATTAAGATTTTAGATACTAATCAATAAATTAAATTACTGACGAATTTAACTTAATGATTAATTTCCTTTAGAGCACTACTTAACTTATTTCATATGTCGTATTCATAAATTCACTTGAAAGATTTACATGATGAAAACTTATAAGTTTCTCAAAAAGGCATATCAATCTCTATAACGAGACATTGATTTCATCAACTAACTTATTATTTCACCAATATATATTATTATCATCCAACTTAACAGGCATATTGACCAATCTCACAATCTCACCTTTTAATAAATCAAAAAGATAATTAATATATACATATCATAATAGTTATATCAGGATTAAGAATATAAGTACATTTAATAGTTTAAAGAATATGTTTTTGTTAGTTAGACTAAAACAACTATCTCTACTCGGTCCCGTTTAATACATACAAAATGTACTAGCACAAGAAGTTGGAACTATACCGTTCCCATAATCAAGATAAATTACATATAATCTTGTATTACAATTATACCCGATGACATGTTCATCCTAGATTGTGAACCAAAACTTTATACTTACAATAACCGATGATTTAATCATCTATATATAAGCTAAAACTCTACACACTAAATCATCTACTACATAAGTAAATAGACACCATAAACGAATATATCATCTTTTGAAATTGAGCAAATATTTATTCTCTAATAAATATTATTAACACATGGTTAATTGTATATATCCCAACAATCTCCCACATAGACTTTTAACCATCAAAATTGTTATAATGTACTATATCTAAATGCATGGTTAATAGTATATACCCTAACAAGCTCTCACTTAGATATTTAATCTTGAAATTGTTAGCATACTATTGTAAGACCCAAAAATGAGATAGGGTATATAGATCCTAAAATGTTTGTATTGAGTTTATAAGGTCCTAAAATGACTTATAATATGGTTTAGAGTCAGTGTAAAGTTTGAAGTGATTTGGAAGTCTAACATCAAGGGACGATCAAAACGTTCGACGACTAGTCACCTATGTGCCTCATGTGTCTATGCATGCTTATATTTGTGTGTGTTGGGAAGCCTCTAAATGAGTTATAATGATTTTTAATGATGATATATGAAGTTTTGAGAAGTTTGGAGCTCAAACTACCAAGAACGTCCAAGGAGTTCGAAAGATAGCTCTTAAGACGTTCAACGTGTGTCTTGATGGGTCTTGGCCTGTTTGGACGTCTTGTAGGTGTTTGTTTTGGATGAAATTTATTTTAAAGGTCTATAACTTGTTAAGGGTTTTATTCACGTTAGAAACGTCCGGGTAAGACTTCTAAAAGGGCCCCATAAGAGGCCCAAAAGAAGGACCCAAGGCTGGTCGAGACACTGCCTTGGCAGTGTCTATTGACGGACCCAACGACGGATCGTTGGTCCCCCAACAGACCGTAGAGCAAGTCTCGTCGACTGGAACTTGACTGGGTCAGGTCAAAATCTAAGAATTTGGATAAGTGCTAGGCGACGGAATCTAGGCACGGACCGTCGACAACATGACGCCTCGTTATTGCCTCCGTCGTTGGTGCACTGCAAGTTGCAGGCAGCGTCTGTTTTAATTAAAGGGGTGAATGGGAAAATCACCCACATTCTTACCTGACCCTAATAGGTTTATTTAGCTATTTTTGGGTGTATATAAGTCATCAAAAATGTGATCACCCCATTCTAGAATCCTTTCACACGATTGAAGCCTTTCCCTACAAAAATATTTCCCTTCAAACCTCCATTGTTGGTGAAGCTCAAGATATGCTTGGAGCTTGGATTTGATGGGTGAATCACCAGGTTTTAAAGGTCTTCATGAAGATTAAGGTATGATGATCTTCATCTCTAGTTATCTTTTCATCTAGAGAGTCATTCTCAAAGATTTCAAAAGAGAAAAATATGATCAAACACTTTCTTCTTAAATCTACCATGGGTTCTTTCTTAAATTGATTTAAAAAGCATAATATGAATGTATTGATGATTATCACTGATTTTTAAATGCTTTTCAATCCAATTGCATGATGATACCATGCTCCATCACCAAAACGATTTAGCCTTGCATGGGCTTTATGATCTTGATTTGTTATCGATTGAATTATGATTCTATTACAATGAATTTGTTATATACTGTTATTTACTCGAATGGATCATGATTTTATGATGAAGGATCCATGGATGAAGAATTGAACATGCTTAGCTTAGTGTTCTAGAAATTCACTGTAACATGGCGCTTTTTATGATTAAATGTTGAACTCGATTTTGTTGTGGTTCTTGTAGCTACTCTTTTAGGTCAATATTATGGTTGAATTATGGATATAAATCTTGTATAATCAAAATAAAGAAGGTTTGGTTTGAATTAATCTAGGTTTTTCTAGTCTATGGAGTTGTAACTTGTGATCTTGAAGTTAGGTTAGTTGTTATATGAATTGATCATGGTTAATGTCTATAGATGATGCCTATAACAAAATATGAGGATTAATTATAGATAATGAACACAATATGGGTCAATTCATGATAGTTTGAATAGGATTAACATATGTAAACTTACCTTTCATGAACTCCTTATATGAAGCATGATTGTGTCGCGCTTAATGGCAATTGTAGTAGTGTCTCATCTAGACTATGATTTCATTATCTACTGCCTAACATGTACATTATTGATAAAATATGATTGATGATCAAGACCTTAGAGAATCAATAGTGTTGGTCAATTCCTCTCTATACCCTAACGAATTGACAAGTCTAATGCCTATGTTGTAGCTTGATCTTGAAGTGCTTTAAGCATGATTTATTTATGATTAAGTGTATGATTAGGTACTGCCCTAGAATTATGCCATTAATGAAATATAATTGATGATCAATTCAAGTAAATTGGATTAAAGATCTATGTTCTTCTACTTTCTAGTATATATGTGATGTAATGTATTAGATTGTAATATGAAATTGTAGAGAATTGTATATGGTTTCTTTTATGATTAAAGTACCTTTATCTAATGCCCTATATATGTGTTATTGATGAAAGGGTGTATTGATCAATGTTGGTCAAAAGGGTTGATCAATTGGTAAGATCTACTTTTCCTCTCCACTCTTCCATATTAATGTAGTTGACGAAGCCTTGTATGACATTGTGTGGTATGGTCTACTTATGGTGGCGGTGTTTACTTTATTGTCATGATATATGTGTTGACCATGCCCAGAAGGCAAATTGATTAAAATATTAACATATGCTTATGATGCTACTATGTGAAGATTATGCCTACTTTCCTATTCTAGTTGTGATCTAGGGTGTATGGCTATTGCATGAGCATGTGTATATCCATGTTAGGGTAAAGTATAGTTGCTTACATTGATGAGTTAAAATGGTTAATAATCCCTTAACTATATACCTTATGTGAATTCATGAATAGCACAAGTTAGGAGTCCTAAGTGTAATATGAAGTTGACTTGTCTCCTATGTAATTATGAGTTGTGTGGTCTATACTTGAGAGTGTAATGTGATCTAAGAGGGTAGCATCCTTGATATGTTATTGATAGCCATCATGTGATAATGTTGACCAACACACACACTCACTTTACATGCATGTTACAAGTAGTATAGGTCATGATGTCTAAATGAAAGGTAGTTCTCATATTCACTAGTGTCTACTATTATGTATGTTAAGATGATGTTTATGAGAGCATGATATGTGTTTCCTTATCTATGATGACTTGATAGGTGTACTAGTATGGGCAAGGGTATGGGATTTTACCTATGCATTGCACATGTGTACCTTGATAAGATAGTTATAGTTTTGGTTTCTGTATGAGCATGAGTATGAATGTATGGTCATGTGTGGTTTTAATGTGTTATGTGAAAGGTTGTTCACATCTATGTATACACTTACGCACATGTATGATGGTCTAGTAAGTAGAGGGGCCTTGAGAGGGGTGCCTAAGAATACTCTAAAACTAGATTAGTGCCTGAATATGCTATAAGCATATGAATAATGAATATACTAAGTCCTTATAAATAAATGTAATAAAGACTTTTTAATAAAGGGAACTTAGTTTAGCACCGAGTGAACTTGACAATGAGAAGTGTTGACTTTCCTTGGAGGAAGATTCACCATCTGTCCCTTAAAGAGTGTTGACTTCTCTTAGAGGACTACTCACCTATGGACCCACATGAGGTGTTGACTTTCCTTGTAGGAAGATTCACCCATGTTTTCTCATGAGGTGAGGCCCCGATTACCAAATGGTATGTAGAGGGAATACCTATCGCTTAGTTCCATAAACTATGCTTGCCACATAGGATCTACCTAATATGCTAGGATATATGTTAATGTTCTACCTTGCTAGGTAGGAACACCTTCTCTTGGTGTAAGGCTCTACAACACCAAATTCCATGTTTAGCACACATGTCTTAGTGTCGCTTAAGGCTATAGTTTCCCTAAAGTAAAATGGACAATGGAAGTTAAATGACTAGGAACCTAAATAGAATGACTTAAGGGAGGTTACTTAGGATAGATGGAAGAAATGAACCCATCTAGACATTGCACAAGTAGCTCCTTAGGAAGTTCTAGGAAGGTGTCTAATGCATGTCACTATGTATATGTTCCTTATGCATGACATTGTAGTATTTTGTCTACTTTTTATGAAGATGTGCATGATATGAGTCTTTATGCATGATGTTGATCTTGTTGACTATATGATGAAGGTCTTGACTTAACTATGTCTATGTTGTATTATATTTCTATGATGGTCTATGTTGTCTTGTGTAGATGGTATGTATGATTTTCCGTGTGGTCCTAAGGTGATACATTGCACCAAGTATCCCTAAAGGATTACTTGGGAGACTAATGAAATAAAAGAAATAGTTCAATGTAAAGAGGAATGAGCTCATATGAAGTATGAGAATGATATAAATGCTATTGATAAAGGTTTTATGATGATTTACTCAAAATGTCATGAAGTATGGTTTCAAATAAAATGTCCCTTTTAAATGCATGTTTTTGCATGGTTGTCATACTTAGTGCATTCTTGTACTAATCCCATTTTTCTCTACATTTTACACAAAGTGTAGGTTATGGATGCTTAAAGGATGTCTTGAATGGTGAAGAGCTTGATAGGTGATTCCCAAGCTCAAGGAAAGGAATCCTTTAGTACAAGGATGTCCTAATGTGTACTCATTGTAAAGTCTATTAAATATTGTATAGTTTTGTATTATGTCTCAAGGGTCGTGTCCCTAATGTATTCTAATGTTGTTGAGTCTAAGATGACATAGAGACTTAGAGTCTATATATGCATTATGACTTATATTTTATATGTATATTAAGTACAGTTTCTAGCATATGAGGTGATATGAAAATTTTTAATTTAATTTACTATGTCGATGCGATGAATGATAAATATGGGCTTGTATAAGACCTCCGAAAGGTCAAGTACGCCATGTTACTTCTAGGGGGTGCTCCCCGGTTTTGACAACTATGTCTAAACACATGATTAATAGTATATACTCTAAAAATCTCCCACTTAGACTCTTAACTATGCATTTACAACTTTCCCAGACATTCCTTTATTTCTTATCGAAAGAAAATTTAGCAAGCTATTTTCTCATGCAATTTTGTCCACTAGAGCTTCCTCGTAACAAATCGATTTTTACTAGATCTTGAGTGACTTTATCATGAAACCTTCCAAGAATGTACTTCTTTTCAGGATCTCTATCATAAAAGTTCTATCAAGCATACAAATAAATCAATCTTCGTTATGATTCTCCCACTACGACTAAGTACTACTATTATAATTACACTTTCATGTTCTTGAGTTTTAATATTTTCTTCAAATCTTTTGATATTGAAATATCAACAATTTTTCATTGAAGTGTTATTTTAATATTCTCAACATCACTCCCACTAATTGAGATAGTAGTTTTCTTATGTCTAGTAACGTTTCTCCAACTACTTAAATGCAATGGAACACCAATTCTGACATATCCATTAGATGTTCTTGAGCTTCTGAATTTATAATTGACTTATTTGTTATTTATTTGTTTAAACCCTGTAAAACTAGTTTACTTCTAGGAACATGGTTTACTAAATGATCCTTTTCTAGAAATTATACATTTGTGTTAACCATTGCGTTATTTTCTTTAGACACTATAATAAACCCTCTTTCAGTCTTTAGGATATCCATTTAACACACACATTCTGTTCTTAATTCCATTTTTCTTATTCTCCCGCATTAAGACCCCCAAAATGAGTTAGGGTGTCTAGAGCCTCACCTGTGCCTATAAGCTTGTTAACATTTTAATTAAGTGTTTTAAAGTATGCATGAGTGATGTAAAGTGCTTTGGAAGTCAAACGCGAAGGGACAACCAAGATGTTCGATGACTAGTCATCAAGAGGCCTTTGATGCTTTCATGTGCTTACATGTGTGTCCTTGGATTACGAAGTCCTTATATGAGTAATAATGATGTTTATAGGTAGTATGTTGAATTTCATGAAGTTTATGTTGAATTTCATGAAGTTTAGAGGTCAAACGTCCAAGAATGTCCAAGACGTTCGAAAGTTAGCCCTTAAGACGTGCATGTGTGTGTCTTGAGTGTGCCTAGCATGTTTGGATGTGTTGCTAGTATTTGTTTTGGGTTAAAATGATGTGAAAGGTCCTTGAATTGTTAAGGTTCATATTTAAGTTGGAAATGTTCAGGTACGACTCCCCAAAGGCCCCGCAGAAGGCCTTCAAAGAGAACCTAAAGGCTGTCGAGACATTGCCTTAGCAGTGTCAATCAACGAGCTCAAATGACGCCCCATCCTTCAATGGACGCCCTGTCGATGGGAGGCGTCGCTCAAAACTTAGACGTGTGAGCTTATCCTCCTAGGAAGCAGTTGCAGTTGCAAACGACGGAGCAACAAAATGGCTCGTCGACCAGATGACGCCCTGTCGACTGTGCCTGTCGATGCAGTCTGCAACTTCACTGCTTGCACGCTGCTTCATTAAGGGGTGAATTGGAAATTCATCCCACGTGCTAATCTGAACTTAGTTGGTTTATTTGGTTATTTTTGGGGGTATTTAAGTGATAAAAAAACATGACAACCCCTTTCTCAGCCTCCCTTATATATTTGGTAATTCATATTGTGAAAGTATTTAACTTCAGATC
>NC_028643.1:59199475-59204230 GCF_001406875.1 Solanum pennellii
CATATCTCAAATTAAATGTAAGAAAAAGTTTAATCCTTTATCACTTTTTTATTTGCTTTTACCTATTTTATTCATTTAACTATCCATTTCTAAATGGGTAATATGGGTATTACTCATTTTTTTACTCATTTCAAATGAGTTGGATGCTCAATTCATTTAATTTGGGTAATATGAATGGATACCCATTTATTTACCCATTTTGCCACCCCTAGTCAGTCCTATCCTTTTATTTCCTAAGGGATTCTCCTTTGATCAACATTTTCTACTCAAACTACCTGATATAGTGTCTCATAATTTAGACATAGACTTCTACTAGTTCATGGACCGATATGGCGTGCATTTCAAGATATTTTGAAACAAGGCTTAATACATATTTGGCCCCTTAAACTTGTCATGTTATTTCATTTAGATTCTCGAATTAAGCTTTGTTCTAATTGAACACCATAATCGATTTAAATTTTGAAACTCCTTTTTTTTTTGTATGTGTGTTCCCATTTGTATGTAAGGTAGTTAAGTTAACCACATAAAATATATTGTCATCTCCTTTAATTCTATGCATTCGCCTTAACAAGTCGTAAATACCCGAGATGTTTTCTACAAGAGGTTGATGTATATAATTAAAGGAGACAACATATTTTTATATAGTTAACTTAACTACATAATAGACGAATGAAAACACGCTTAAAGGTTTTTGCAAAAGTTGAACAGAAAAATGTCGTGTTGAAACAATTTATAATGCATTGAGTGTTGGGTTTTATTTGCCCTAAATTTCTGACAAACTAAATAGGTTTTCCTTTTAGGAAAAGGTTTTTGAATTGACTAATCCTTTTTCTGGTAGGAAAAGGTTTAGGACTCTATAAATAGAGGCATGTTCCTTCTAACTTAATCGGCATTCACAATGTAGTCTTAAAGACTTTGAGAGTTTTGGTTAGGGGGAGAATTTGTGGGTCACAAGCTTGATACGTTATCACTTGTGTGAACCTCCCATGTATTCCGAGTGATTGGTTGAGGTTGTTTCCCTCTGTATTTTGTACTCTCATATTTATAGTGGATTGCTCATCTCCTTTGTGGACGTAGGTCGATTGACCGAACCACGTTAAATCTTTGTGTCTTTTGATATATTTCTCGCTGTCTTCTTACTCGTGGTCTTTTGAGGTTTGCGTTGCTAGCTTCCGCATTTACACCTGCTTATTTTCGATCCTAACAAGTGGTATCAGAGCCAGATTCAATGATGGAGTCAGGTTCAGTGGTTCGATGATCGATGATTGAACCAGGTTAGAAAGAGGTGTTCATCTTGACATGTGTAGTTCTAGCCGCAACCTTTTTGACAGTAATGAAAATTTTGTTGGAGAAATTGTTTCAGAAAGGTTCTCTGTGTTGAGACATAAATTTTGCAAAGGAGATTATGGAGAGGAGAAGCAAGTTGTTGAAGATCAAGTGAAGAAGGTGGACAAATTTATTTTGTCAGAAATTCAGGCCAAGGGGGAGATTTGTTAGGTTTTATTTGCCCTAAATTTCTTGCCATAAATAGGTTTTCCTTTTAGAGAAAAGGTTTTGGATTGACTAATCCTTTTGCTGGTAGGAAAAGGTTTAGGACTCTATAAATAGAGACATGTTCCTTCTAACTTAATCAGCATTCACAATGTAGTCTTAAGGGTTTTGAGAGTTTTGGTTAGAGGGAGAATTTGTGGGTCACAAGTTTGATACGTTATCACTTGTGTGAACCTCTCATGTATTCTGAGTGAATTGGTTGAGGTTGTTTCCCCTCTGTATTTTGTACTCTCATATTTATAGTGGATTACTCATCTCCTGTGTGGACGTAGGTCGATTGACCAAACCACGTTAAATCTTTGTGTCTTTTGGTATATTTCTCGTTGTCTTCTTACTCGTGGTCTTTCGAGGTTTGCTTTGCTAGCTTCCGCGGTTACACCTGCTTATTTTCGGTCCTAACAAGTGGTATCAGAGCAATACTCAACAGAATTCGAATAGAGGTTAACTTCACAACAGGAGAGAATATGCAGCAACCGGAAGGATTTGTGGTTCCAGGCAAGGAACACATGGTGTGCAAGCTCACCAGGATCTTGTATGGACTAAAGCAAGCACCAAGCCAGTGGTACAAGAAGTTTGACTCCTTCATGACCAAGAGTGGATTCTGCAAAGCTGAAAAGGATCCTTGTTGTTATTTCAAGAAATACACTGATTCATATCTAATAACTCATGCTACTCTTTTGGGTGGAAAATCGTACCCAAGCTCTAAACATACATTCTCATAAAGATCTCAGCTGAAACAAGATTTAAGGAAAAGAGTACAACTCGCTTTTAGCTCAAACGACGATTCATATGAATATGGGTGCATTACTCTGAAACCGAATACTTTACTTACTTTTGGACTTCTCTCAAGCCCTTCTAGCACTACAAGAAAATAGGCCTTTAACGAGGGGAAATACAGTTGTTAAATGTCTAAATCCGGTCGTTATAAGTCAATAGCGACCAGAAAATATCTGGTCGTCACCGGTCATTAAAAGCTCCGTCGTTAAAAGTTAACGACCGGATTCTAATATGGTCGTTAAAGATTCTTTACCGATGACATATATTTCAGTTGTTATACATCATGTTTTGCAACAAGATTTTCCCTTATCTAATTTGTCATCCAGTCGTTAAAAGAGACTATAGACGAAATTTCCTTCGTTAATTGTATGTTATTTTAATAGTCACATTTTTTTTACTAATGCTCATTCTACTATATGTGAAACTTTTCGTTGAAGAATTGTAACAATAAAATTTCCTTGTGCTAAAGTAAAATTTCAACAAATATAAAAACCAAAATAACACATCCAAAAATAAATTAAAGAAATAATATTTATATAAAATTTCTTTGTTGATACAATGAACTATGCCAATCCACATGGGATAACATTATTTTTATGACTTCCTAAAAGAGAGAAAATGATCTATAGATGTACATAAGATCCTTGTACAACTTGCTCAGCACTTTCCTCACGTACAGGTTCTTCAAATTTTATATTTTTTATCTGTAAAGGAAAAGATTACATTAGCTTAGTAGAATATGATTTTGATGCAACTAGTTCAAATGAATTGAATAGAGAAGAAAAGTTTATAAATTATACCACCATGTGCCAACAACATAACAACAACAAGCCACCAATAAACTTAGATCGGAGGGCCACTTTAAGCACTACCAAAGAACAAAAATGAAACCCACTAAGTACTAACATATGATACATTTTGCTTCACTTAGCAGAAGTCATTAAAAAGGTGGAAAATTTATTTGAGATATCAGCTTAATGGGAAAATAATAAAGCAAATACAAAATCTATAGTTTCTCACATTATTCACAATTGAGGGGGTTCTAGGGGTTACATGAAGCATAGCTAATCCCAGGAGTTTATCCACAGTGATCATAGAACTGAAATATGGAAAAATAATAAGCAATAAGTAACTACAAAAGAAAATTTAGTATAACCTCATGATTAAGCAGCTTCCACAGGAGGTAAAAATCTATAATGATAACGGTCTGACCAACATATGCAACATATAAATTATCAATATCTTCCCCTGATGGAACACTGGTATACTGCATAAGGGTAGCTGGTGGGTCTGTTAGAAGGTGTGATACTACTGATTTAAAAAGAACCTAATGAAACACAAAGAGTCAGTCAACTTAAGGAACTTCAAAAAACAATTGAAAAAATTTATGATAGTTTCATGAATACAGTTGGACAGCTACAAGAACCTAACTGTTGCTCAAACGACTTTTATTGAGTATGATACATTTTTTCACCTTATTACAAAACATATTTTCCATTAGTTGTATGCAAAGGAACATGTATTCAACAAAATTAAACATTCACTTTGTTGAGCAAATAGTGCTAATGCATAAGTACCTTATATTTCCAAAATATCAAATGCACTTGCACTCAAAATTGCTTCTACACATGGCATTTATAAGGATTGACTCTATTGCACCAACAAGGTTAAAAACCAAAACAATTTTAAAGTTACTGTTCTACGTGAAAAGACCTAACCATTTCTTAAATGTACAACAATAGACTACATGATAGATTTATTGGTTTGCAGAGCCCCAGTCACTTCATTGTCCACAGAATGATAACATGATTGTAAAAAACTGCACGAGAAAATTGAGAATCCTAGAGAAACTAGGAACAATTCACTAGATGGAACAAAGCCTTATTGCTAGTATTATTCAGTTAGTAAGAAACTATGATAACGCAGCTCTGAAAAGTCGAACAATTTTGGGTGGAAGCGTTAAAGAGAAATATTGTAGAGAGAAGAGAGTAGTGGAAGATTGATGTTTTATTTATGAAGGCAAATGCCTCTTATATACACATACATAATGACCTTTCATCTTTGCTAAAAGACGATTGGCCTTTACTATTTACACAGTTACTTGACCTTTACTATTTACACAGTAACTTGACTCTTACTATTTATGATTAGGACCTACTGACACTATTTACTTTACGACTTTTTTACAAGAAAACAAAATAAACTTTGGCCAAATGGCCGACATACTATTTTCTATTTTATTTAATGGCCTTTACATTTTTATATATGGCCGACAATGATTATGACTAATTTGTACACATATCTTTATGTCTTATCTTCTTCTCCTTAGTTTGTCTTCTTCTCCTTAGTTTACTCCAGTTGTACTCCCGGGACATAGTTATCTTCGCCATTGCATTTTGAACATAGATGGTCTGGATACTTTTGTCC
>NC_028643.1:59211709-59214678 GCF_001406875.1 Solanum pennellii
CTTTCTTCTTTGATTAGTTACCCTAACAGCGCCTCAACTCTGTTTACTCCCCTAAACGGCCTTCTTTGCCTACCGGTTTCAACTTTAGGATGGCATAGTCTGGGCATACTTGTTCATAGAATATTTCTGTAGCAAACCTTCTAAAGATGCTTATTATAACATTATTAGAACATGATAAATAATTATAATTAACAAGAGATTTTCAGGAATAAATTTGTTTAGCTACTCATAAATTTAAGAGTGTATACCTGTTTTTGTAGATTTGTAGCTCCAGAATTTTCCATAGTTATTATTTAACTAGCTAGCTCTGATACCAATTTTGGGTGGAAGCGTTAAAGAGAAATATTGTAGAGAGAAGAGAGTAGTGGAAGATTGATGTTTTATTTATGAAGGCAAATGCCTCTTATATACACATACATAATGACCTTTCAAGAAAATTGATTTAATAAGATTTAAAGGAACTTTAAAAAGATGGGAGCTTACTTGCAAGTCCATAGTAGAAGACTTCAAATGCCCGTTCTCACTCATCAACTTCACAATTTCATGAGCTTTCGCCTGAGGAAAAAATACTAACATGTCATCTCACTAAATGATTATATTAATGAACAAGAGCTGAAATTTGGGTCTAACACACCAAGTGAAATCTCTTTTCAAGAAGTTAAAAACACAAAGGGAGAAATTATTTCTAATCACTCAAAAACCTGAAATATATCTATTAACTTTACAATAATCCTCCTTCATAATAGGAAATTGCTTATTACAACTAACATATGAAGCTACACCTTTTTATCTTCTGATCTTTAGGCAAATGTGGACATCTTGTGCCTAAACAACAATAACAAAATACCCAGTGATGTCCCACAACTGAGGTCTAGAGAGGGTAGAGTGCATGTAGACTTTACCACTACCTCATAGAGTTCAGACAGACTGTTTCAGAAGTTTGAGTGCAGTAAATTCATCAGTTAACAAAGAAGGAAAAAACATCATATTGACAATAAGTAGATAATTCCTACTATATTAAACCTAAACCTCCAGCTAGCTTCCTATTGAATGATTGTTTTAGAACCTGGCCACTCCACTAAGGCATGACCATCACTAGGGACAACGAAAAGATGAGAGGTTTCAATTCATACGCACAACCGGTTCATGAATAGCCAGTAAGCTATCACACATTACAATATCACTATATTAGGATAGTTTTGATCCATGTTTAGTAGAGGGATATCATGTCTATCTTTGACATTGTATGGTAAAGGTTTCAGTATTTCCATTGTTTAACATGTCATAAACATATACTAAATCAAGTTCATTAACTGAATCAGATACCCTCTTTAGACCTTCATCTATGTTTTGGTCACAAAGAAAGATTCTGATAGAATGCTTTTTAAGACTTCCACCTTCACTGGGAGTTACAGAATCTGACAAAGAAGGTCTCTGACTATTTTCTTGATCATTTGATTCATTCTATGGTTCATCCGGAGAAATTTCCTTTGTGAATTCTTTCTTATGTTCCCTATTTGGAAATCCCTCAATGACTTCTTTTTTGTGCTCACTGTCAACATCGGTATTTTCTTTTGAATTAACAAGCAGCAGGGATACATAAGTAATATTATATATTACAAATCGGACCCATAATTAAAAACCAAATCTGTATTGAAAATTCAACTATTTTTGGGTCTAATTGACAAATTTACACAAGTTATTTCATAATTTAATCATCCAACTAAAAATTACCCTCTAACTATCACCATAAATCATGAAAACACAACTGAGGTTTTTTCAATTGATTAATAAAGATACAAACTTTACACTGAAAAGAACATGCGAAGAATTGAAAAAAGTAGCTACCTGATATAAAAGCTATGAAGTGGAGTGACTGACCTTGTTATGGATTCAATCAGTGATGTATGTATTCAAAACTCATGAAGACATTATATAGAATAGTTGTTATCACCCCAGGGTTATTAGGGACTCAGGTACATTGTCTTTAGTGATAGGCGAAATTCACTTTTACTTGAGACATCACAGGCTGAGTAGAACCACCAGATCGAGCAGGACATCCTAATAATTCAAAATAATATTGGCAATTAACTGTTTCTTTTGAAAAGTAAAAAATAATAATGAAAAACAAAATACTAAAAAAGCTATAAAACCATAACCTCCACTCACCTGTCCAACATAATTGAGAAACATAACCTTAGAACTTTCAGTTTCAAAATAAAAAATAAAGCTAGATACCATAACACTCTGCAAAACATTTCATAAACTAGAAGAAGCCTAGAATTTCTATTGACTCTCAAATCAGTAGTAGTAAAATTTGTATACCTTATACATTGACTTGTAGAAGAAACTTACTCTGCTCTGCACTTGCAGTAAATTCTTTAAGTTGTTACACCATTCTTCTATCTAAGAATGGAATGTAAATTATGCTTTAACCCTATTCCATTAAAATTTATCTACTGGGAAAAAAAGAAAATTATGCCACACTCACCTAAACGAAATTTGAAAACATGTACAATTACAAAAATTTTGCATATAATAGCAATGCCCTAATTGAAATGGAAAATTATAGACATAAAAAGATCAAAAGACTTGGAGAAGGGAGAACCTTACCTATGGTGTGGGCATTGGTCAAATTCATAATGTAATTTGATTACATATAGTGCTTTTGATTAAACCGTTTGGCGAAATCGAGCCGTAAACTCCCGCGTTTTCTCCTCTCCTCGTTTTCCTTTTAGATTTGCTTGGAGCAAAAAGCGCTTATGATTAAACCCTAGGAGAAATCAAGCCCTAAAATGCCTCATTTCCTCCTCCTCATCTTTATTTAATTTTGCTGGAGCAAAAGGATAATTGCATTGGAGATTGGGGATCCAAAAGTATATTCTGTATAGGAGGAGAAGAATGAGGGAGTTTACACGATAGAGCTTAGAGAGTTATGATTAAGATTATTTATTATATATATATATATA
>NC_028643.1:59215008-59237339 GCF_001406875.1 Solanum pennellii
ATATAATTGAGTATCTTTAACATTAGCCCAAATAGAATATGTCTGGGACTTTTTTTTAATCTAGTTTTAACGACTGCATGACATGTCTTCTAGCAACTGATTATTATCCTTTCGTAATTGTTGATTTAAAAATTAACTTTTACGACTAAATTATTTCTTGAACGTTATAAGTACACTTATAACGACCAGATTTGTATCCCGTCGTTATGAAATGGTCATTAAAAGTCAAATTTCTTGTAGTGTGGAGTCCCATGATTTCCTCAAAACTCTTTCTAGGAAAAACTCATCCATAAGGATGTTTAAACTTTACTTTTCAACCACCTCTAGTATGATAGGTAGTCAAATGATGAGAACACACGAGTTAGAATAGATCTCTATGGCTTAGCTCTTTCGCACGAATTAAGAGTATAAAAAAAAGAAACTTTTCTTAAATGCATATAGTACCTCATTCATAGAAGTGGGGCCCTCACAACCATGAATAAGATCCTATTGACACGGCTTTATAAACACCCTAGGACACTTAAACCTTTGCTCTGATACCAAGTTTGTCACGACCTGAGCCTACACCTAGACGTGACTGACACTCGAAGACCATTGCTGGTCCCAAGCGAACCCTCATCCTGGCTTACTACAAGCGAAAGACTCCCCTAAGCATACAAAGCTTGAAAAGTTAAATAAAATTCATAAACTCAACTTTAGAAACTCTAACTCAAATCAACAACTCTGAATAAAATAATATATTCAACTAGCCATAAAATAGGCAGCTTTAGTCTTTAAAACATTTAATAAGATAAATGAATAATACAGACTTCTTTAATAAACTGACTATCTATGAAGCCTCTAACCGATAAGGATGGAAGTCGGGACAAGACCCACGACCTTCTATCTGAGATGAAAAGTAAATGAAATCCTCCGGAAACAAGGAGGATCACCATGACTAACTCAAACTCTGGAATATATCAACGACTCTCTTGTTGATGATCCTGAATACTTTTGTCTGCATCATCAAAAGATGCAGGCCAAATGACTCAATAAGTGGAATGTACGTGCATGTAAGGGGAATTCTAATGCATAACATAAACTTGATACTTGAATAAAAGATGGAAACATACTTACCTCATCTCAAACTTGAAACTCAAGGAGCACTCAATAATAAGATACTCAAGGCAGAGATCAAATACTGAATTCAAAGATATGATACTCGGCTATGGATACTCAACTCAACTTAACTTAATTTTTGATACTTAACTAGAACTCATTTCGATATAAATCAGTTTAAAATAAGTGCAATATAAAGAAAAGTTGTTTAAAAACATGATGTTAACTCAAGATAATAATATCATGAAAACATATCATGCTCCATCTCAAGGTCTACTTGTGCAATCCATGAATGAAATCCCATACCCCCATTCTTACTAAGAAATACCCTTGAGGAATCATGTAACTAATATTGTGGGAGTTTCTCTAATCCACAATCATCACTATGAGCCTAAGTAATGGTACAACGTATTACCTCACGTTGCAAGAGGACCATCCTACACCTCGCCATCAGTATAGGACCTTACTCAACTTAGTGGATCCACTAGCTCTCCTTACGTGATCATCTAAAAAGTATGACCTGTCAATTCTCATGGTGGCTACATGATTTACATGGAGACTTGAGTTAATATGAACTCTCATCCCCACATCGGTGCTCAATACTACTCTCAAAATGTACTTTAGCTCATTATTTAATTGAAACTTTCTTTTCTTTGTTGAACCCTTTAGCTTTATGAAGCTCCTCTTGGAATCAATGTTCCCTTTTTGTTCAAAACTCTTTTGGAACTTCTAGTTCCCTTTTTTATTCAAATGTGGAACATTTGTAAACCTTCAGAGAATACTTAGTCCCCTTATAACTTTTGAGAAATGAACTCAACTCTTGCTCTTTATTAACTTAAAACTTGACTTTTAGGGAATACTTAATTCCCTTATAGCTTTTGAGAATTTAACACAACTCTTCACTCTTTCTTGTATTGAACTTTAAGTCTTTAAAACCATGTGAAAACTTTTGTGAAAAACTTTAGAAAACTTTATGAACTTATTTGACTTGATCTTAACTTATAGACTTGACTCTTAACCTTCCTTGAATTCAAGTATGGATTCAGGGTTCATGATCTCGTGTGGATCATTTCATGATTTTCAACTTGGGGGGCTCATGCGGAATTATGAGCAAGAACTACAAAAATCGAGAACTAAAAGGTAGTTCTTAACTCAATATAGGAATAAGGAACTCAATACTTAAGGCTTATAGCTTTGAGATACTACTCCTCTCAATGATACTCGATTTATGGAATTCATGCGGAAGTTATGGGCATGAACAACTCGACTCGAAGGTCTTAGTAACTAGATGTGTAAGACCCTGAAAATGACTTAGGTGAACTAGAGCCAAACGTGTTGGTCTTGAAGGTATAAGGTCCTAAATAGGTAAAATATATGGTGTAGAGGAAGTAGCTAAAGTATTAGGTGCATTGGAAATCAAACATCAAGGGAAGACTAAGTCGCCTACGTGCCTCATATAAGGTTTTATATGATATTGTGTGATTCATGAGGTTTTAAGGTCTATAAATGAATTATTATAGCATGTATAGGCAGTGTGTCGAGTTTCGTGGAGTTTGGAGGTCAAACATCCAAGAACGTCCGTGATGTTCGAAAGATGTGCCTTGAAATGACCTTGTGTGTCTGGAGTGTTTTGTCGAGTTTTACATTTTCGTTTTGGATGAAATTTATGTGAGAGGTTTTAAACTCATGTACAATCGTATTTGGGTTGGAAACGTCTGGGAAATTATCCCCAAGGACCATCCAAGGGTCCTTGAGTAAGGACCCAAACTAAATGTCAAGACTGTCCCAGGCAGCCCCAAACGACGGAGGCATCGACTGCTCATGGTCCAATCGACGCCCCGTCGATGGGTGGCGTTAGTGGAGACTTAGTCTTTGGAGGAAGGATCACCTTTAAAAGTCTCTTACCCAACTAACGAATGGACAGGATGGTCCATTTGTGGACAAACGTTCCATTGACTTTCCACCGTCGATGGTCATGTCCATGCGTGCAGTTTCACTGCCAAGCTAGGGGTGAATTTGTAAATTCACCCCACTTCCCAAAATTGACTTTGGAAGTTCCTAAGGGGTATATTGGGTATTTTAAAAGTGTATATAAGTGTTAAACACATTGAAGACTTCATTCTTTAAAATCAAATTCCCAAAATCCCTTAAGAAATCCCAAAATCTCCATTGAAGTTCAAAGTCAAGGAACAGCTTGGAGGTGACATTTTGAGTGGAAATTCTTAATCAAAGTGAAGAATTATCATCATTGAGGTATGAATATTGATCCTTGAAACTCTCTTCAACAAGGAGCCCCAATTCTCAAGATGTTATCAATGTTTCCAAAGTTGAATTGCCCAATTTCATGATTCTTCCATGGGTTCTTGCATAAATGATTTCTACACATTGAATAATGATTTAATTGATATTTTATTGATTATTTTAATCTTAATTACCTATGAACCCATGAATTGGATGAACCCTAGATTTTGACTAAGTTTTGGATTACTTGATATTGATCTAATGTTGATGAATTTTTATGTAGTTGTATGTGGGCTATTCATTGATGTAATAATTGTAGTAAGTTGATATCTAGGTTGTATAAGATTGATGAATTTACTTTGATTTGACCTAGTTCATTCATTATTGTAGTTTTTATGCTGAACTGTTGGTTATGGCCTTGGGTAAGGGTCTTGTGTTATCAAATTGCGTAAATTGACTTTGGATTGAAGTGTTGAGAATGATGTGGGGGTATGTTGACCTATTCCTTTTATTTGATGTTGTTTATACTTCAATTGTATTGTGATTGGTATGTTCCACTTATGGTGGCGGTGTTATGTGTTTTATTTGCAATTGACGTGGCCTTGTCGGCATTACTTTATGCAATATGATGATCTTGGACTTGTTGACAACTACTTGAAGTAATATGAATATATGTGTAGTTTGAATATGTGAATCATGACAATATATATCTACATGTGGAGCCGTATGTATTCTTCTATTCATGTTGTCTTAGGTGACCATGTTAGACTATGCCTTTGACATTAGGTGTGTAGTGTTGGAGTTGAGTCTTGGTTATTCCTACTTGGCCATATGAGTTTGTGTTGATTATATTGATGATACTATGATAGTATATAAGATGAATTAAAGATGTTAGAGTTGTTTGTAGGTGCTTCTAGAATTACTTGCATTGTGAGTTAAAAGTGAAGTATGTGGTGTCTTGTCTTGGTTGACTTGTGTCCCTTGCTTGATATATATGGTTATGATTATGTGATGTCTTGATTTATGGTGTTAGAAATCTTAGCCTTGAATGTATGAATGATATTTGACCTTAATGAACTTAAGAGAGTCTTTTATGTGAAAACTTTGACTTAGTGGAAAGGTTAAGATTGTTGAAGTCGTAAGCCGTAATGGTGTACTTCAAAGTAAACGAGTGATAAACTTAAGGTTAACTGGCTGGAACAACATCATATTAATCCTTAGGAAAGTAATGATGAGCTTCTTGTCGCAATTGTGAGGTAGACCTAGTGGACCTTCCTTGGTAGGGTAAATGTGACTTGGTTATGAACTTGTTATGTAACCCTTTTATGTGAACCTAATCTGTGAACTATTCTATGAGAAAGAAGGCTAGAATCGAGTGAGTATGGTAAGGGAAGTAGTTCTAGTTAAGTATTAGACTAGAATACGAAGAAACCCTTCATACTTCTTAACCATGTGCCTACATGGGATGTGTCCTAGTTCTACCTTTGGCCAGTAGAACACCCTCATCGGAGTAGGTTAGAACTCCAGATTCCATGTCTAGCTATCATGGTCTATGTAGGTTATTGCCTATTCTCATCATGTGGGATACTTACTAGTACTAGATAAGTTCTTTGAAGTTTAGGTGGTGGTATGAGACGCTATCAAGACATTGCACAATAGGCTTTGAAGGTGTTAATTAGAGTCCCTAGGTCTTGTCCAAGACCATTACTTGAATGTCCTCTATGTGATGTTTGAGTCTGTATGAACTAATGACTTATGTTACGGAGTATGTAAAAGGAATAAGTGCCTATTTAGAGTAGTTAAGGGTTGTCTAGTTAAGGTGTGAAGGGGGCATAGGAATGGTCACTTCGTATCTTACCTAGATGAGTCTTAAGAATGACTCTAATTAGGGAAGATGTTGATTATGTGGACATGATACGAACTTAGGAAGTCTTAAGGATTATTTAGGTAGTCTTAAAGAGGTCAATCATGGACTTTATCTTCTTGATCTACTTAAGTAAGTCTTTTGATTTCTTTTGATGAGGAAATGTCATGGTGTCTATATGTTGCTATGTTTGATGTCTTGAGGTGTGTATGTGACTCATTATAAGTAATCTTAAGGGTCGTTTAGGCACTTCTAGAGAGGGTGTATGGGCAGTCTCTCTTTGTGTGACTTATGTGAATCTTAGGATAACTTTAAGTGAGAAGATTACATGCTAAAGAGTGTCTTAAGTGAAGAATAAGCATCTTCACTGTACAGTGAAATAATTCACTGTAACAGTGAATGCGTTCACTGTAAGGTGATCTCTAAAATATGATTTTTGGTTTAAATGTTATCTTATGTGCTTCCAAGTTTTTAAATGTTGTTCTTATGATTATAATATGATTTTTAAATGAAAAGATGCATATTTCCAATAAAAGTCCGTTTTCATGATTTTTATGCATAATGCCATACTTAGTACATGTGGTTGTACTAATCCATGCTTTTATCTATCTATATAGTTCTTGGTAGGTGAAGAGCTTTGAGAAGTGAACACTTGGAGTTAGAAGATCTTTTAAGAGAAGTTGAAGTATGTCCTCACCTGACTCGAGGGCATATATGTCTTTTTTGTTTTCATTCAAAGTATTGCATTAAACTAAGTATTTCTATATTTGTATTTTGAAGTATGAGTCGTGTCCGAAGTATTCTTGTGTCTTAAGATGATGAGATTGAGACTTAGTATTTCCTATTACATTTATATGAAAGATATTTTGAAGACTATATTATGTTTTGTGAAAAGTTTTAATTCCGCACTACTTTTCACTATATTTATGCAATGAATGATATGAAAGGGCTTGTATAAGACCTCCGAGAGGTTGAGTACGCCGGTTACAATCCGAGATTGTACCATAACTTCTAGGTTTTAATCTTGGGATGTGACAATCTTGTTATCAGAGCATAGGTTTGTGAAAGTAGTTTAGGAATCGAAAAGTCTCATCAAGTCACGTCTAGTAGAGTCTTGACCCTCGGTGTGAGTCGCGACACATCTATGGGTAAGAGGCTATAGGACGATAAGTTTCCCTTCTTTTTTACTGCTATGTCGTGCGGTAGAGTAAATGGTATGAGTATCCTTCTTAATGTGTTTCCTTGTGTTTCTAGGAGATGAATACTAGAAAGATGTCCGCTAGAAGGTTGGAAGAGGAGGGGATGAATGAGGAGGTTCCTCCTCAAGTTGAGCAAGTTTCTCAAGATGGGAAAGGTGTCCAAGGTGCCCAAGTGCCTCCCCAAGGTGATCCTATTCGTAATGTGGAAGGAGGTATTGAGGTTCTGGAGATGTCTAATAGGGAGATTAGAGAGGCTTTGATTTCTATAGCGTGAGCCGTGACTATGCAAGCTTATTTGAGTATGATGCCTAGGGTTTGTGGAGAGCACTATGACAACTAGGTTGAGAGACTTTGTCAGGATGAATCCTCCTATCTTCCTTGGCTCTAAGGTAGGAGAGTATCCTCAAGAGTTTATAGATGAGGTGTACAAGATAGTGCATGCTATGGGAGTAACATCGAGGGAGAAAGCGGAGTTGACTTCATGTCCATTGAAAGATGTGGCTCAAGTGTGGTACAAACAATAGAAAGGCAATAGGCTGGAGGAGTGGGGTCCTATTGAATGGGAAGAATTTAAGAAAGTTTTTCTTGGTAATTACTTTCCCCATAAGATGAGGGAAGTTAAGGTAGAGGAGTTTATCAATCTCAAGCAAAGTAATATGAGTGTTGAGGACTACTCTTTGAAGTTCTCTAAGCTGTCCAAATATGCTCCCTCTCTTATGGCAAATCCAAGGGATGAAATGAGTTGTTTCTTGACGGGTGTAGCCGACTTAGTAAGGGAAGAATGCCGCACGACAATGTTACATGATGATATGACCGTTGCTAGACTCATGGTGTATGCAAGAGCATTTGAAGAGTTTAAACTTAGAAGGTTGGCTAGATTCTTAAAAAGGGATGGTTCTAGTGATCATGATCAAACTAGGGTTAAGAAGAGGTCTCAAACTCAATAAGAGCCTATGAGTGCTAAGGTTAAATTTGAGAAAGGAGGTGTTCTCAAAATGAAAAGCCTACATGTATCACTTGTGGTTAGAGACACTATGGGAAGTGTCTAGCCGGTACTAGTGGTTGCTATGGTTGTGGTAAGGATGATCATAAGGTGAGAGATTGTCTAACCATTGCGGCGAGAGGAAGGGAGATTAAGCAAGTTGCTCCTAATGCTCCAAAGGAAGATGCTCCAATAAATAGGAATTTCTATGCACTCCGGGCAAGAGGATCAAAACCGGATGAGAATGAGAGTGATGATGATGTTGGTAAGTTCTCTTTTCTTCTTTGTTGTAATATGAGTTCCTTTTTAAGTGGGGGACTATGGATAGTAAATGAGATAAAATGGTATAGAAGCATGTTGCATGTGCATGATGTTTAGGAGTTCTGCTGAAATTTAATTTCATTAACTTCTTGCATTGTGTATTCTATGAAGTTATGATTATGTTTTAAGATGTGTTATTATGATTTTAGTTTGCATATTAGCATTTTTAGATCATGAATTGCCTAAAATTTTGATTTTTGAAAAAAAATGGTAAAATCACTATATGCTTGAACAGTTCACTGTAAAGTTTTGTGAAAAATGACTATTTGATTCTTTTATCTAAAATTGTTGTAATATTGTTAGAACTGATGCATATAGGTATCATATAGATTATAAAATGAGTTTTTACTATTTGGAATGAAGCATGTAAATTTTGTAGCATAATGAGTTATAGAATTATTTTCTAGTTTCTTGTTGTGTTGTGATTCATTTGACTATGTGAAATTGATATTTTCTTATTGATTATGTGTTATATGGTTTGGTAATTATCTGCTAGTTAAATCCCTATTCTTGGAAGTGTTCGAAGAATGACAAGTGTCATTCGAGGACGAATATTGTCCAAGTGGGGGAGATTGTAAGACCCTGAAAATGACTTAGGTGAACTAGAGCCTAACATGTTTGTCTTTATGGTCTAAGGTCCTAAATAGGTCTAATATATGGTATAGAGGTAGTAGCTAAAGTATTAGATGCATTGGAAATCAAACGTCAAGGACGACTAAGACATTTGATGACTAAGTCACCTATGTGCCTCATATGTGATTTTATGTGCTATTGTGTGATTAATGAGGTTTTAAGGTCTATAAATGAGTTATTATATCATGTATAGTCAGTGTATCGAGTTTCCTAGAGTTTGGAGGTCAAACATCCAAGAACGTCCGTGATGTTCGAAAGATGTGCCTTGAAATGACCTTGTGTGTCTAGGCGTGTTTCGTTGAGTTTTACGTGTTCATTTTGGATGAAATTTATGTTAAAGGTGTTAAACAAATATACGATCGTATTTGGGTTGGAAATGTCCGGGAAATTATCCCCAAGGACCATCGAAGGGTCCTTGATAAAGGGCCCAAACTCAATGTCAAGACTGTCCCAGGCAGCCCCAAACGACGGAGGCATCGACAGCTTGTGGGCCAATCGACGCCCCGTCGATGGGTGGCGTCGGTGGAGACTTAGTCTTGGGAGGAAGGAAGACCTTGAAAAGTCTCTGACCCAACCAACGGTTGGACAGGACGATCCATTTGTGGACAAATGGTCCGTCGACTATCCACCGTCGATGGTCAAGTCCCTGCGTACAGTTTCACTTTGGAAAGGTCACTTCGTATCTTACCTAGATGAGTCTTAAGAATGACTCTAATTAGGGAAGATGTTGATTATGTGGACATGATACGAACTTAGGAAGTCTTAAGGATTATTTAGGTAGTCTTAAAGAGGTCAATCATGGACTTTATCTTCTTGATCTACTTAAGTCTTTTGATTTCTTTTGATAAGGAAATGTCATGGTGTATATATGTTGCTATGATTGATGTCTTGAGGTGTGTTTTGTGACTCATTATAAGTAATCTTAAGGGTCGTTTAGGCACATCTAGAGAGGGTGTATGGGCAGTCTCTCTTTGTGTGACTTATGTGAATCTTAGGATAACTTTAAGTGAGAATATTACATGCTAAAGAGTGTCTTAAGTGAAGAATAATCATCTTCACTGTACAGTGAAATAATTCACTGTAACAGTGAATGCGTTCACCGTAAGGTGATCTCTAAAATATGATTTTTTGTTTAAATGTTATCTTATGTGCTTCCAAGTTTTTAAATGTTGTTCTTATGATTATAATATGATTTTTAAATGAAAAGATGCATATTTCCAATAAAAGTCCGTTTTCATGATTTTTATGCATAATGTCGTACTTAGTACATGTGGTTGTACTAATCCATGCTTTTTCTTGGTAGGTGAAGAGCTTTGAGAAGTGAAGACATGGACTTAGAACATCGTTCAAGAGATGTTGATGTATGTCCTCACTTGATTTGAGGGCATATATGTCTATTATGTTTTCATTGAAATATTGTAATAGACTAAGTATTTCTATATTCGTATTTTGATGTATGGGCCGTGTCCCAAGTATTCTTATGTCTTACAATGATGAGATTGATACTTAGTATTTCCTATTACTTTTATATGAAAGATATTTTGAAGACTATATTATGTTTTGTGAAAATTTTTAATTCCGCACTACTTTTAATTATGTTTATGCGATGAATGATATGAAAGGGCTTGTATAGGACCTCCGAGAGGTCGAGTACGCCGGTTACAATCCGAGATTGTACCATAACTTCTAGGTTGTGGTTTTGGGTTGTGACAAGATGGAACTCATGTATATGACTCTATCATCCTCTTATTTACTTCCTCAAAACTTAGTTCAAATCAATGATGGAATCTCAAAGAATTCACATATAACTTAGAGACTTTCTTTAACTCTACTCTTAAATCTCTCGCTCTCTTGAAGTTGAATAATGAATTCAAGAGTTTTGGTTCATGACATGGAGGATCTAGGATATATTGTAGACTTATGAGTACATTCTTCTCACTCTTATACTCACTTGCTTAAGTCTTGAAACAAGTTACTAGAAGTTGTGGAAGACTCCTCAAAAGGACTTTCTTAGAACATTTGGAATAATTCTCAAAACTTAACACTCACCTATACCTTGAATTTGAATTATGAATTATGAATTCAAGGTTATGATCATTGTAGGACTTATTTAAGGTGTTTAGAAGTAGCTTATATTAGTTGGAATTGAAAAGGAGTGAAGGTGCACACTAAACGAACTCAATAGAGCTACCGGAGGCAACTGGAATGGGCAGAAGACCCTGGGGCTATGGATGGCGCGGAGACCCAACCCTTGATGGACAAAAATGGGTTTGGCGCGCTCTCGTAGGCGCGCTACGCCAGGCCCCAAACAAAAATTTCTGCCGAGCACTTTTGTTCGTGTTCTCACCCTAAATCGCCTAAATTCGAATGGTTTGTTCCCTAATCACTTGGATTCAATTATTTAACTTAATTACACTCTAATTTACTGTAAAAACAATAAAATTACTCAATTTGATCTCAAGAAATCATCAAAACTCCAACACAACAAGATTTTGAATGAACTTCAAGATCACCTTTCAAGAACTCATTAAGAACTCTAATCTTTAAACTTTGAGCATGAAATTTCGCTGAAAAAAGTACATGTTGGCGTGTGGTGAAATAAACCAGCACAGATTACATACCTCTTTGGGATTAGACCCATGGAGAAAATCCGCAACTAAACTCAAGAACGCCGACGAACGCCTTCATCCTTGCCTCTTTTCTCCTCTTTTCTTTTCTTGCCTCTTCTTGAACACTAAAATAAAACCCTAGGTGTATCTTAGGATTATAAAACTGAGCCTAAAAGGATTATACCCCTAAAATATGACTAAAATGAGTTAATTATTATTGGGTAAGGAAAGGACCAAAATACCCCTCACTATTTTTGGCTAACTTTCCTTCATTGTACAACCTAACTTCAAAAGGTCATATCTCACTCATCCGAACTCATATTTTATAAAACATGGCTACTTTGGAAAGATAATTCAGAGATATTACCAATGGTATCTTGTGGAACACTTAAATCATATTGTAATGGGATTTATGATCGTTTTAAATTAAACCAAAACTCATACTTAACTTAACTCTCTAAATCTTAGATTTTTGTTATTTTTAATTTAATTCTTTTTGGAACTCTTGGTGCTAAATCTAGAGAACTGACCTTAAGACATAAGAAAATTTTAATTCCTTGGTGAAATATCACTCACTACGATTAACAACTCAAGTCTTAGTTCGAAAAATTTTCTTGGTGCTACAGTCAATAAGGCCAACATTATGCACCTAAGGATAAGACCACATCATATAGATTCATACCATGCATTTCATCACAACAAGTATACAACAATACAAAGTCATATATAAGGAATATAAACATAGTCACATGCATTAGAACACCTTCCTAGAACCCCCCTTCAAGAGCTACTTGTGCAATGCATAAGTGAAGTCCCATACCCCCACCTACACTAAGCAACTATCTTTAGGTTATCCTAGTTAGGGTCCTTACATTACTTCCATTGTACATTTTACTTTAGGTAAACTAAAGCCTTAACCGACACTATGACCATGGGTGCTACATGGAATTTGGTGTCGTAGAGTCTTACACCAATGGAAGGTGCTCTACTTAGCTAAAGTAGAACATTAACACATGCTAGCGTACTAAGTGAAATCACTTGCTAGATCCTATGTGGCAAGCATAGTTATGGAACTAAGAGATATTGTATTTGGACCCTCTCCATGCCCATGATCATTGGAGTCCTAATCTCATGAGAAACCATGAGTGGATCTTCCTCAAAGGGAAGTCAACACCTCATGTGGAACCATAGGTGACTTTTCCTCTAAGGGAAGTCAACACCTTATGAGAACCCAATAGTGAATATTCCTCTAAGGGAAGCCAACACCTATCATTGTCAAGTTCACTCGGTGCTAAGCTAAGTTCCCTTTATTGAAAAGCCTTTATTAACATTACTTATAAAATTAGGCTTTGGAGAGATAACCCCTCATATGCTTAGCTTATAGGTCATAGATGAGAGTTCATCAAACTAAGTCATGTAAGAAGTCCTTTCACATGGACATAGAATATGTAAAGCACCATGTAGTTTAGGGTACTTGAGCATACCTTTCAAGGACCCTCCATTTACTAGATCATCATACATATGTGTGTATACTTATGTGAGCAATCCTTTCATCTAAACACATTAAGACCAAACATGCTCATACATTAATGCATAAGTGTATTTGTGAGAAATCCTTTCATATAAAAACATTAAGACACTATGAACATTCATAACATAACCATGCAGTCATATTCATGTACATAGGAAACCAAACCTAGGAACTATCCCATCAAGGCACACATGTGCAATGCATAGACATAGTCCCATACCCTTGTCCATACTAGTACACCTATCAAATCATCCTAGTTAAGGGAATACATAACATGATTAATAGACATATACCATACATGCATAGTAGTAGACATAAGTGCATATGAGAATGCCTTTCATTAGACACCATGAACCTATACAACTTGTAAGCATGCATGAAGTGTAAGTGTGTGTAAATTGGTCAACATGATCACATAATGACTATCAACAACATATTGAGGCATCCACCCTCTTAGGACCACAATAAAACTTCAAACATAGACCATACGACACACAATAGCATAGTAGACAAGACAACATCACATTACTTTCAAGACTTCTCACCTTAGCTATTCACACACTCATATAGGGGTACATAGGTAAGGGAACATCAACCATCACAACTCACCAATGGAAGCACCTAAACCTATCCCTAACATGGTTATACACATGCTTATACCCTAGTCATACAACCTAGATCACAACTAGAATAGGAGACTAGGTATAGACTTCACATTGGGTGATCATCACCATCACATATTCATAATACAATTGCCTTCAAGGGCATGATCACATCAAATATATATTGGCAATAAAGTAAACACCGCCACCATAAGTTGGATATACCACACAATGCCATACGAGGCTTCATCAACTAACAATTCTATAGAAGAGTAGAGAGAAAGAGCCATTCTTACCAATTCATACACCTTTGATCATCATTGATCAATATAAATCTTTCATCAACAATTAAAGTATAGGGAAGTAGCTAAATATACTTTAAGTTAGGAGAAATCATACATAAGCCACTACAAGATCTTGCTACCAACAAGTGCACTACATCACCAATACACTAGAATTAGAGGAATGTAGTTCATCATTACCAAAACTCCCTTGATTTGATCATCCATAATTTATACACATAATTCATCAATAAAAGCAATATAAGGCAGTAGATAAAAGTATCTTCACATAACGAAATCCTACATTCATGCACTATATTGACGAGATTATAGTGAATAGCATGCTTTAACAATCAATAGGAAATAGAGATCAATTCTTCAATACCTAATCCATATTGGACCAACAATACATAATTAATCATCACATGATATCATAGGCGGTAGCTAACAATCAATTTAACATAATTGAATCACATAATAATCAAGCTAGAATCAAGATCACAAGATACTACATTATATGACTACACGACCTAATAATTTGCTATATTTAACTTTTCACCTAAGTGTGAAACAGGTTGTCTAACGTGTTCCAACAAAGCACTAAGGACAGTAAGTAAAAATACAATATTTTTACATGGAAACACCTGGCTCTAAAGGTGCAAAAACCACGACATGTACCCTTACATGATTTAGTTCCAACTTCACAAAATCAACTACGAGCCTCAAGAAAAGATAGATTACATACTTTGCAACCTACCTTAGCTTAAAGTTATGGATATAAAATACAACTTTTGTAATCCTAGGAATTAATTCTAATTCCTATCCTTCAACACAAACCTCCCAAGGTATGTGTTCCCAACTCTTCAAGTTATTACAACCAGAAGACAGCACTCATAATTCAGTTTATAACTCACTGAATTAAGATTACATCAAGACTCATTTACAAAGAAAAACTCTACATAAACTCTATAAAGGATCAGGTTCTTCGATGTGTTCCTTCAGTCCATTGGTAGCACTTGTGAAGTCAATTTCTTAATTGTTCTTTTACTCTATAAGTGCACAAATATTCTGAACGACTTCACTTCGATTTAAGCTCAATTCTTCATAGAGTTATTGTTTATTTCAAATTCTTTATTGACTTGAACTCTCTTGACATAGAGTTCTACTTCAAGTAAGACTTCTTCTTCAATTCAAACTCCTAGCTTCTTTGGACTTCTTCCTCAAATTACATTCATTGATTTTTTTGTATTGTAGTCGAACTCCAACACTTCAATTCAACAGTAACTTGAAGAGTTCTACTTTAAGTGAGACTCCTTCAATTAAAACTACTTGCCTCTTTAGACTCTTTCTTCAAATCAAACTCATTGATTCTTTCTCTATAATTCATCAGATGTTTATTTCCGTGGGGTTTCTCATGAAGTTAACATTATCCATTTTTTTATTTATGCACTCTTTTCTTTATCCTTTTCAGAAGCTTTATCGAATTCAACAGCTCGTGATAGTGTACTTTTGGACCATGTTGACTGACGTGTTTCTCCTTTCTTTGTCAATCATCAAAACTACATAAATCCCAACAAATTCCCCCTTTTGGATGATGACAAACCTCTTTTCTTTGTGCACTCAAACAATTTTATCTATAGATAGTGAAGCATGAAATACTAACATGAAACAAGTTAGTCAATGGGTTATAAACACTACAAAACTCTTATCTCCCCCCTTTTGGCATCATTGAAAAGCTATGTCAATCCTAAAATATATGAGCTAGATTGATCAATTACACTATTTATGGCCACTGGCTGTCACCAAGACAATCAAATAACGACTTCATCAAACATAATAATGTATTATAGAGAGCAAGAACATGAGCCAGTAAGGCAATCAATAATCAATCCAATAAACTACCAAATAATGTTTTATATAAGATAGAAGTCATACTGAATGAAACAAAAACTATTGAGCACTAATCAAAAAACAAATACTTTACATGAGTAGCAGATGCACTAACATTGGAAGTGAAGCAAAGAATGGAACAAGTCGAGATAGTAGTGTCAACAATCTTTCTCAAAACATTCTTTAGAGCTTAAATTCATATCCGATTTTTTTGTGATAACCAGTGGTTGTGAATAGTTTAACTAATCAATCTAGCTCGTATATTTAGGATTGACATAGCTTTTCAATGATGCCAAAAAGGGGAAGATAAGAGTTGTGCAGTGTTAATAACTCATTGACTAGCTTGTTTCATGTTAGTAGTACACTTTGAAATTCTGTTGTACTCATCCGTTCCAAGACCACAAACAAGAGCGCTTTTCTCCTTAGCATTTTTCCTGAGAGCTAATAAATCTTCCGCAGTGAAGTCAATCCTAACCTTTGGTACTTTAACTCCTTCGACAATCTTCATTGGAATAGTGGGTCCTATAGTTATCCTATCCTATAATTCATAATCTTCCACTTGAATAAAGTCCTCCATGCGTGCTTTCCACCAGCCAAAGTGAGAACCATTGAACATTAGGGGTCTGATAGTTGACTGTCCTTTGTTGTGACCATTAGGTGGTGCAGAATTTATCTCGATGTTTTATCTTAGGTGTTAACATATAAAAGACAACCTTCTCTGATACCAATTGATATTCTACACGACCTAATAGTTTACCGATTTTAAATTTTCAACTAAGTGTGAAACGGGTTGTCTGCGTGTTCCAACATAGAAGTAAGGACAGTAAGTAAAAACATAATGCTTTTACGTGGAAACACCCGACTCAAAAGGTCTAAAATCCATGACCTGACTCTTACAGGATTTAACTCCTACTTCACTAAATAAACAACGATCCTCCACAAAATATAGATTACAGACTTTGCAACCTACCTTAACTTCAAGTTGTGAATTTGAACGACAACTCTTGTAATCGTAAGAACTAACTCTAATTCCTAACCTTCAACACAAACCTCCCTAGGTATGTGTCCCAACTCTTCAAGTTATTACAATCTGAAGACAACACTCCTAATTCAGTCTATAACTCACTGAAATAGATTACATCACGACTCATTCACAAAGAAAAACTCTTAACACATAATATGTGTTCCCAACTCATAGTGTTATTACAACATGAAAACAACACTCATAATTCAGTCTATAACTCACTGAAATGAGATTACATTAAGACTTATTTACAAAGAAAAACTCTAACACATAAACTTTGTAAAGGATCAGGTTCTTCGAAATGTTCCTTTTATGTGTTCCTTCAGTTCGTTGGTAGCACTTGTGAAGTCAATTTTTCAATTGCTCTTTTACTCTGTACGTGCACAGGTATTCTGGACGACTTCACTTCTATTTAAGCACAATATTTCATATAGTTATTGTATACTTCAAACACCTTATTGACTTGAACTCTCTTGACTTAGATTTCTACTTGAAGTAAGACTCGTTCTTTAATTCAAACTCCTAGCTTCTTTGGACTTCTTCTTCAAATTACATTAAATAATTCTTTCGTATTGTAGTCGAACTCCAATAGTTTAATTCCGCAGTAACTTTAAGAGTTTACTTTAAGTGAGACTCCTTTAATTAAAACTACTTGCCTCTTTAGACTCCTTCTTCAAATAAAACTCATTGGTTCTTTTGCTTCAATTCATCAAATGTTTATTTCCTTGGGGTTTCTCACAAAATGAACATTATTCATTCCTTTATTTCTGCACTCTTGTCTTTATTCATTTTAGAAGCTTTCTCGAATTCTACTGCTCGTGACAGTGCACCTTTGGACCATGATGACTGACGTGTTTCATCTTTCTTTGTCAATCATCAAAACTTCATCAATCCCAACAAATTCTCCATTTTTGATGATGACAAACCTCTTTTATTTGTGCATTCAAACAATTTGTCTGTAGACACTAAAGCATGAAATACTAACATGAAACAAGTTAGTCAATGAGTTATAAACATTGCACAACTCTTATCTTCCCCCATTTGTCATCATTGAAAATTTATGTCAATCCTATAATACACGAGCTAGATTGATTATTTAAGCTATTCACGGCCACTGGCTATCACCAAGACAATCAAATAACGACCTTATGCAACATAATAATGTATTATAGAGAGCAAACACATGAGTCATTAACACAATAGATAATCATTCCATGAAACTTCAAGATAATGTTCTACATCAGATCGAAGTCATATTGAATTAAGCACAAACTATTGAGCACTAATCAAAAAACAAATACTTGACATGACTAGAATAAAATCAGAAGGCACTAACATTGGACGTGAAGAGAAGAATTGAACAAGTAGAGATAATAGTGTCAACCAACAAATAATTTTAGTATTTTCAACCCTTTCTTTATCAAGAACAGTCTGTAGAGCTTAAATTCATTTTTTTCATAAGCAATATGACCAACCTCCAATTCAACAATCATATAAGTGAAAATATTACTTCAACCTTTTCATTGGAGTGTCAATTTTCCTCGTTGAAGCATGTAGATCAGCATGGTTCATCTATTCAGTAATTTTTTTTCGTTTGGAGAGTCCATGCATGAATTGGAATTGAGTATTCCTCAAAATTTACAATGCAATCATACTATCATTTTTTCATGCTAGCTCTAAGATCTTCTTTAATAATGGTATCCTGTTGACACTTCTGATATCTAGATGGAAGTTCAAGGTGGAATAGAAAAAAAGATGTGCTTCAGAAGTTTATTCTTTCTCATGAACTGAAGATGAGAAACTATCTGCTTTAATCTTGGGGAAAAGATCCAAAAAGTCAAAGTGAGAGAGAACAATTTGAAAGAATGAGACTCTGGCGCTTGGAGGTTAATTTAATATGTATTAGAACAATCAATACATGGAACATGAGTGCTCAACTATTTCACTTTATACAATATTAACCTCTATCAATATATAATGTACCTGATAAGAGCAATTTTATGATCATTATTGCTTGTTTTCACCGTTTCTCTGCACAATCTAATACAAAATTAGGTTAAAACAAGTCAAGGATCGGGAATTGGTACATACAACTAAATGTGTAAGACAAAATTGAATAACTTTTTAGCTCATAAAATTAAGGAGAACTATTATTCTAGCCAATCATTGAGGGGAGTTCATGCAATCTTAATCATCCCCAAGTCTAACTTATTTTTTTCATAATGCTCCCTACTTAGTGTCACAATCAATCAACTGTTGTTTGACAAAGAACAACGTGATCCAACAACCACATACTTTTGTGAATAAATCAGTTTCAAGATTCATTGTTCCCCCTATTAATATGCCCTTAGTTTGTTCAACAATGAAATATGTGGTACAACATGTTCCAATGCACTCTCATTAGTTTCACTTTAATCCTCACACTTTTTTTAAAAAATAATCTCACTTTCTTCCCCCTTACACATGCATTAGTTCCACACTTTTATTAAAAAAAATAAAATAATCTCACTTTCTTCCCCCTTACACATGCATTAGTTTCACACCTTTTTTTTCTTTCAAAATGACACATTTTCCCTTTTTATGAAGTGAGCGAAAGGAACTTTTGTTTGTCTTCATTCATTTAACTTAAGCAGTAATAACTATCTCTTACTTCCTCTCAGCTTCACCTGCAAAATAGCTTAAGGGTTAGTCTTAGGAACCCAGACAAGCTTGGGTCCTTTCTTATCATCAAAAAGGTGAATCAAATTTCTTCTTGCCGATCTAGGCAACTAGTTAGTGGACCTGTTTCTTCCAACAAGTATAAATTTCTTTCCATTTGCAAATTTAGTATTTATTTTTCTAAAATCATTAGTAACTGGACACTCAGTAGTTGGATGACCAATTTTTCCACATATAACATAAATCTTCAGAGATAATATTTTCTTTATGGAATCCTATGCCACCCTTCTCATTGTGCACCCTATCAACTCAATTTGTTAACAATTTTAGATGAGTGAGTCCATGTATTTGCCTTCTCAAGCATAATTACTTTTATCTGAGAGATTTCAATATTTAATTTCTTCACCTTTTCTTTTTTTAAAAAATAGTCTATTTTTGCATTTTTCATATCTTTTTCCAGATTTACTTCAATTTCACTCATTTTTTCTTTTCCTTTTTAGTAACTGTCATCCTTTAAATTTCAGCCTTTAGATCTAGGTTAGATGACTCAAGTTTTTCAACATGTTTCTTCATACAATTCTTTTTGATTTATAAGTTACAGTGTTGTCATCTTTGAATTCCACGTACTCAAATTATTAGTCTGCAAAGATTTTAAACAGCTGATCTCTTTCACATGTTAATTCTTCAAAGTCATCAATTAGCCTATTCAACAATCCGATTAATTTAATTCTTGAAAAAAATGCAGTTTTTCTTTAAGATCAATAATATTAACCTAAGAGTTCTCATCATCTTCAATGTCTGAATATCCTACAGTCATGAAAGTTGTTTCATCTATTTCATCATCAGATTCTTTATCTTCTTAACCCCAAGTAGCAACCATTGCACATTCTTTTTTTTCTTTTTCCTTTTCTACATTTTCTTTCCTCCAATTAGCTTCCCATTGTGGACAATTCTTAACATGATGATCAGTTTTGCCACACTTGTACCAACCATTTTGTGATTTATCATTTACGCACAGGGATAGTGCTTTTTCGCTAAGCATTTCCTCCTTCTTTAAGTCATCCATATTCATTTCAGAAGTTCTAAGATTTCCACAAGTTCATCAAATGTCATGATGGAGATGTCATTAACTTCTCTTATGGCAGTTACTTTTACATCCTATTTGTTTTTAGGTAGGATTCTTAGCACCTTGTCAACCTATTTTTCAGCAGTGATGATTTTTTCCAGTGATGAACACTCATTCATCAACTTAGTGAGTCTAGTAATAATTTCTAGCAGAGTCTCACCTTCAATAATTTTTAATGTTTTATATTCAGTGAATAGCATAGCTACTTTCAATTTCCACACTTGACTTATTCCTTTATGAGGATTAACCAATGCATCCCAGATTTGTTTGGCAGTAGTACAGTTTGAAATTCTGTTGTACTTATCCGGTCGAAGACCACAAAGAAGAATGTTTTTAGCATTAGCATTTTTCCTGAGAGCTGATAAATTTTCCGCAGTGAAGTCAATCCTAACCTTTGGTACTTTAACTCCTTCTACAATCTTTATTGGAATAGTGGGTCCTATAGTTATCCTATCCCATAATTCGTAATCTTCCGCTTGAATAAAGTCCTCCATGCGTGCTTTCCACCAGCCAAAGTGAGACCCATTGGACATTGGGGGTCTGAAAGTTGATTGTCCTTTGCTGTAAACAATAGGTGGTGAAAAATTCATCTTGATCTTTTATCTTAGGTGTTAGCTTGTAAATGATAACCAGCTCTGATAACAATTGATATTCTACATGACCTAATAATTAACGGATTTTAACTTTTCACCCAAGTGTGAAACAGGTTGTCTAACGTTTTCCAACAAAGCAGTAAGGACAGTAAGTAAAAACATAATATTTTTACGTGGAAACAACAAATCAAAAGGTGTAAAAACCACGACCTTTACCCTGACAGGATTTAACTCCAACTTCACTAAATCAACTACAAGCCTCTACAAAAGATAGATTACAGACTTTGCAACCTACCTTAACTTCAAGTCATGGATTTGAACTACAATTCTTGTAATCCTAGGAACTAACTCTAATTCCTAACCTTCAACACAAACCTCCCAAGGTATGTGTTCCCAACTCTTCAAGTTATTACAACCTGAAGACAGCACTCCTAATTCAGTTTATAACTCACTGAAATAAGATTACATCAAGACTAATTCACAAATAAAAAATCCTAACACATAAACTTTGTAATGGATCAGGTTCTTCGATGTGTTCCTTCAGTTTTTTGGTAGCATTTGTGAAGTCAATTTCTCAATTGCTCTTTTACTCTGTAAGTGCACAGGTATTCTAAACGACTTCACTTCTATTTAAGCACAAACTTTCATAGAGTTATTGTTCACTTCAAATTCTTTATTGACTTGAACTCTCTTGATTTAGAGTTCTACTTCAAGTAAGACTTCTTCTTCAAATCAAACTCCTAGCATCTTTTGACTTCTTTTTCAAATTACATTCATTGATTCTTTTGTATTGTAGTCGAACTCCAACACTTCAATTCAACAGTAACTTGAAAAGTTTTACTTTAAGTAAAACTCCTTCTTCAATTAAAACTGCTTGCCTCTTTAGACTCCTTCTTCAAATCAAACTCATTTATTCTTTATCTTCAATTCATCAGATGTTTGTTTCTGTTGGATTTCTTACGAAGTTAACAATATCCATTCCTTTATTTCTGCAGTCTCGTATTTATCATTTTAGAAGCTTTATCAAATCCAACAGCTTGTGACAGTGTACCTTTGGACCATGTTTACTGACGTGTTTCTTGTTTCTTTGTTAATCATCAGAAATGCATAGATCTCAACATTATAGACTTGCTTTATTCAAACCTTTAAAGCTTCAGTCTCATGGATCACTCATCAATAATTCACCATTAATACACATACTAGGCATTAGATATAAGCATATTAACATGCTAGAATCATAATTCAATCAACATAAATTCAAGATCACATAGCCCACACATAGGCTAAATCACGAGTTGAAGAGAGCATGGGTTCATCATGCAATTGGTTTGAAATTCACGTTACAAACATCATACTAACATCAATTCATCATGATAAATCCATTTAAAATGTTTCGAGAAAAAAACCATGGCTAGATTGAAGAAGGAGAAGTTTGATCATATTTTCTCTTTGAAAACATTGAGAAGAACTCTCTAGATGGAAGATTAACTAGAGATGAAGGATTACCAGACCTTAATGTAGAAGAATGCCTCTAAAACTTGGTGAAGAACCCATGGAAATCTAAGCTCCAAGCTTTTCTTGAGCTTTACCTTCAATGGAGGTTCTAGAGAGAGTTTGGTTTGGGAGGGAAGTCTAATTTTTGTGAATTGAATTGATAGGGGGTTGGGGGGCTTGTAGTG
>NC_028643.1:59237475-59262141 GCF_001406875.1 Solanum pennellii
GCTGCTAGGGGTAGGGGACGGGGGGCTGGTAGGAGTTGGGTGGAATTTTTTATTTATTTTTATTTTTACATTTTTTTGGGAGGTGGGGGGTGGGGTGGGGTGGAGTTAAGTGATAAAAAAATTGTGTTTTTAAAACTTTTAACAAGATCTTTAATATAATATGCTGGGTAATATGGTTATTCATATTATTTATTCGCTAAATTCATTTTACCCATTTAAAATATGAGTCAAATAAGTTAACTTACCCATTTTTATTTAACTCATTTTTTGATCGACTCATATTCGACTCGACTCGCTAGTTTGCCACTCCTAGGACTGACTTAGCAATTTCTGTACACAAGCTATTTTATATTCTTCATTTTCACCTTAGTTTTTGTTTTTATTTCATAAAATAACTATATATGTCTCAAAAAATTTTTTGTCAAGTTTTGTCAAAGTACTTAAAATTTGTTGATCAAGTAATGTATGAAACCCACAGCCACACACATGTAGTGTCGACAAGTGTGCGGTAACGAAAGTGAAGAGTTCGAACAACTTAGGAAGCCGGCACTCAATTGGTGAAATTGAAGTCTCCAAGAGGAATGAAGACCTCACTAACTCATTTGAATTGCTAATAATCACTATTATTTTGATAAGTTTCATCTATAACGAATTCAGATTAATATAAATTCCAGACAAGCTTAGAGATTAAGAGGTTATTTAGTATGCGGGATGAGATAAATAAGGATATTACGTTGCACTTTACATTGCTAAAGAAAGTCCCTCCCAACAAAAAATTTCATGGCAGACAAATAAATTCATGGAAGACGCAATGAAAAACCAAAAGCAAAAGCATTGACTGGTGACTTTGAATAAGTAGCTAATTAACATGATATAACAATTAAATTCACAAGTAGTATATGATCTGACAATTTAATTCACAACTGTGTATATAACTTAATATGTTTCTATTGGATTCTAAAGGTGTGAACATGAAATGAAGGGTTGCGAATCTCCAGAAGGGTTGTGATTTTGCCGAAATGTTGTAACTTTTATGAAAAGTTGTGTCTTTTCTAAAGAGTTGTGACCGTTTAAAAGATTGTATATTTTCTAAAGGGTTGTGACCTTTCTGAAAGCTTGTCTTATTTCAAAGAGATGCGACATTTACCCTTTGTTGGCTATAAATAGAAAGGTTGTCATTTTTTTGCGTCAAATTCTTCCCTTCTAATACATACATTTGTTACAAATCAAAATTGATCGATCGTCTCTATGTGTTTGATTCGTTGTTGTCATTTGAGTTTGTTGAAATTATCGAAGTTTGAGGTACCGCTACTTCTTTAATGATTTATTCATTGTATCTTGGGAGGAATTAATCTGCAACCTCAGATACTTGAGGGGGTTAGATTTCTTAAGGACACACGGTGGATTTTATGGACTCGGATTAGTTCTTTGTTTTTTCTTTTCATCTTTTATTATTTTTGGTTTGCTAATCTTAGAATACAGGAGATAACAAACTTAAGAAATTTAATATTGATGGTATTTTCTATGGTATGTAAATTACTTCTATTTTCTGTGTTCTTTTTGTTGGAAAAAAGAAAAAAAAATTACTTTATCATATGATAAAAGATATTTGAGATGAATTAGTATTACTTTAATATGTTTGAGTATATTTTCTACACTAAATTTTTCTTGGATGTAAGATTAATCTTATTTTCTTCCCAAGTGCATTCAAGCATTGCACCCCTTCAGTCTTCTTTTCAATGAGAGTTATTTTGTGCATAAAGGCTAAGATGAGCACTTTAATGAACATATGTTGTTAGGGTAACAATATTTGAACATGAGTTTAGTTTCTCATTGAACTCCAATGTCTTCTAAGGAAAATTAGAATATGATGAAAATTGAAAAAGAAAGAAATAATTTGCAAGAAAAGTGACTTGCATGGGATCATTGCTTACAGATAGCATATGATTCAATGAGATAAAAATTCAGGTTCTATTTTTGTTTCCCTTGATTATTTTTTTTCTATAATTTATAAGTTAAGAAATTTATTTCATAAATTTTAGGATAGATTGTCATTATGTGATCATCTCAGAATATATCTTTATTATTATTAATATGTATTTTGTTTAGAGTGAAAAAAGCTTTTGTAGTTTTCTAGTCCATGTGAGATTTAACTGTATCTCACTTTTAGAGACTAAAATCTTTTGGATTTTTTACTCTGTTGGTAAGAAGAATATAAGAACTTTGTGAACAAATTAAATTGTGCATTGATACAAAGAATATGGAAACTTCACCAATTTGTTGAATACTCTATTTTAATGAAGATACTGACTTGAAGAGTACAAAATTTTCGTCAGGAATATTATGGTTAAAGGATTCGAAAAAGATAATATCTTCTTCGTTAGCTAGAGACACTATTGTATTTGAAGTTTCTGGAGATAAAAACCTTTTTGGTTTATTACTTTCTCTGAATGTGAAACTGATTAGAAGAATATAAAAACTTCATCAGCATTCGAGGTTCATTCGCTTAACGATTAGAAGAATATACAAAACTTCATTGTTAAACTAGAAAAAAGTTGTATAAAAAATGAATCTTTACTGTTAGTATTCTAAATGCTAAGTGGTCTATCTAATTATGACAGAAGGGGAAAAAACACTAGTGACATAAAATTAGTGAATTTGTGCCTATAATGGTGTTTCTATGGATTAAATCTCCAAAAGAAGGCTTCGTGTTGCCAATGTGTATTTGATGGTATACAATTTAAAAGCATGAAAAAAATATATGTGAAAAATAATTTCAAATACTTGAAAATTATTTTTGAGAGCATATCTAAAATGTGGCGGGGTTCTTTATTTGTGATAAAGAGAAAAATAGACATACTATCTAATTAAAATTTGAAAAAACAAGATATAAAATATAATGATATTCTTGTATTATGTTAGACCCACAAAATTCTTGGAGTATATTTGATTATGGTCATCGAGTCTCTCTTTACTAGTATATATGATATGACTAGTATAATTATTCGTTGATAGAATTGTATCCTTTGATGAAAAAGTGTCACTTAAAATATTGTAATTTTTCATGAAAAGATATGTCTCTTAAAATATATTTATTTGTATAGACATGAACATTAGTGAAAAATGATCGTTTATGTTTGTGTTGTAAAACAAACATTTGGGGTCATATTGCCCATATTGGACCTATAAGACTATAATCATGGATAATTTCTTTAACAAATTGTATGTTATGGAAAAGTCCTTCTGAAAAGGACATTTGCCAAGATGTTGATTTTGAAACAATGTATGTATTTGACAAAGTTGTAAAAATTAAAGAATAAAATATTTGTAAGAAAAAATTACCTCACAGAAAGTCTTTTCAATCTCAGTATTTTTGTATGTTCGTGCTTGAATCAAATTGTTTGTGACTCGATTACTTGAGACATGTCAATTACAAAATCTTGCAAAAGCTGATCAACTTAGAATTGTTGTCTAACTTCTAGTGCAATAAATCAAAATGTCAAGTATGTGTTGTTGAAAGGAATTCAAATCCTTTAGAATTGATTTGCACTGACATTTGTGATATGAAGTTAACACCATCTCGTGGTGGAAAAAAATGCTTCATAGATTTTATTAACAACTAGTGAAACTATTCGCGCTCCACGCGATTATATAAAATATTTATAAGATAATAATATGAAATATGTAATATTTAGGTTAGTATCGAATGTATAGATAATATTAATATTTCTACTCGTATGCGATATCATAGACTTTTTTTAAACATATAAAATATATTTAGTTGGTTCCCTACCAAAATCTTGGGAAACATTTAGAACTTCATTGTACAATTCTGCTCTGGATGGTGTGATCTCTATGGATTCCGCAAAAAGTAGTTTCTTGAAAGAAGAGATGATAAGAAAAACTCAAGGTTCTTCTTCGTCGGATGTCCTGATAACTGGCCCCGGGGGGAGAAACAAAACTCGTGGTTCTTAGTATAGAGAAAAAATAAGAGCAAATCCAGAGGCAAACTTAAGGATATTGAACGCTATCATTGTGGTATGAAAGCGCACACAAAGAAGTTCTGCAGGAAGATGAAAGGGAGAACAAAAACAAAGAGGAAACTAAGGAAAATGGCAATTAAAATATCCTAGCCACCATCACCACCTAAGATCTTGTTACCGTTCTTGATGCGGATATGATAAACATTATTTGCAATGAGTCAAGCTGGATTGTGGACACTGCTGTCACATATCATGTGACATAAAGAAGGATTTTTTTCTCTTCCTATACTCCTGGTGATTTTGGAACCTTGAGTATGGGTAATGAGACTGTTTCTAAGGTGATTGGTTGTAACACCTTGAATATCCAAGACTCATTGTAGAGCCTAACATAGGGGTCATAAAGTCTAAACAGTGTTTTGAGTCCATTTTAATGAATATAGGTCAATTAGGAGGTTTAAGAACCAAAACGTACAAAACGTCCGGGAAGTTGGTTCAAAAGGATGTTAGTGTGCCTTAGCCTTTTTGACTAACTTTTAGGAGTAAAAAATGTACGAAAATTGATGGAAAGGTAGCTAATGGGTGTTTGAGTTGTTCCATGGTTGAAAAGTCCGGGTATGACTCCCCAAGGACCAACCAAGGGCCCTTGAGGAGGACCCCTGCAGTTTGATGCAGCACTGCCTCACAGTGTGCATCGACGGGACAAACGACGGCCCGTGCATGGATTGAAGGGGTGTCGATGCCACCGTCATCCCACACTTATGCTGGTAAAGAAGATCCCTTCACCTGCACAGTCTCTGGAATCATCGACCGAGTGCAGAGGGACAGGCTACGGTCCGTGTGTGGATCGACAGGGCATCGAGGTGCAGCACAGACCGTCGATGGACCAACGGTCCGTCGATGGGGTCTGCAAATTCCTGCACATTTTAAATTAAGTTCATTTAATTAATTAAGTGGCTTAGGGGTTAGTTGGGGATTAAAGGGAGACTAATTAAGTTGATTAAGTCCTTCTATAAATATCCTCAACCCTCATTAATCAAAACACAACTCTCAAATAAACCCTCTTCCTTTTCTCTTCTTTCTCTCTCTAATTGGAAGACTCCATAGAATCTTATCTTGAAAGGTGAATTGGGGGATGGAAAAGGGTGGATTCTTCATCAAATTGTTGAGAAACATTAAGGTATGCGTTCTGTTCACCTTTGAGATTCTTTCCTCAAAGGGTTCCTTCAAAAGAGATTTCAAAAAGTTGAGTTTTCTTATGGGTTTCAGTCAATTACGAAATTGAAGTTATGGATTTAGTTTTTAATGAATTCTTAGGGTTATATTGAGTATATTAACATGTAATTCAACTTGTTTATGGTAATTGTTGATGGTTTTTGTCTAAATTGAAGAATATGATCCTCTATCCCTAACCCTAGGTAGTGATCTAGACCTATATTATATTGTGATCATTCAATTGAGTTGGTTGTTGATTTTATTACTATCCTATGGTGTTATTATGATTAAATTAATATGAATTATAGGCCTATCATTCTAGTTCTTGAGACGTGATTTAGGTTATGAATTATAATGTGAAATTAGCCTATGTACCTTGTCTCAAGTTGTGTGATCTAAAGATGAATTGTGTTATAGAGATGCAACTGGCCTTGTTACTCTATTGGTTATCATTGTGTGATGACGTTACCCCCCAAGTTGGGTTGACTTATGGGTTGATGGTAAGAATTTGATGATAGACTATGAGGAAGACTTGGTAAGTCTTAAAATATCAATCTTTACTTCCAATTGTGATTAATTGTTGTTAAGTCATGATATTACATTTGGAGTATGACTTATACTAGGATTATAGGGTGATATGATGTTGAATTGAAATGTATTGACTATGTTGTGAGTTTGATTAAGGTGTATGTGCTATGAGAATGGTGAAAACTATCAATGTGCCTTAATATGTTATAAAATGCTTAAGTGTTAACCTCACTTATATGAACTGTGACGAAAGGACCTATGCTCATACAATTCTTATTGAGATATTGATATTGATGATTATACAAGGGGTAGATCCTATGGCCTAAATTAAGTTATGATTGATAATTAAAGGCTTAAAGACATTTCAATAAAGAGACTTAGCTTTGCACCGAGTGAACTTGACAATGGGAGGTGATGGCTTTCCATAGAGGAAGTGTTACCCTATAGGTCTATAAGTGATGTTGACTCCTCTTTGAGGGATACTCATCCAATGATTCCCATGAGGTGAGGCCCCAATTACTAAATGGTATGTAGAGGGATTACCTATCTCTTAATTTCTTAAACTATGTTGCCACCATAGGATACAAGCTAGTGGATCCACCTAGAAAGTTATGTTTATATGAGGCTTTACCTTGGCCAGTAGACCACCTTCCATCGGTGTAAGGTCTTATGACACCGGATTCCACATTTAGCTCATGTGATCTATGTCGGTTAAAGCAAGTATTCCCTAAACTAAAATGAAAGAATGAAGTATAGACTAACTAAAGTGACTTGAGGGGTTTGACTTAGCCTAGGTAAGGGTATGGGACTCTACCTATGCCTTGCACTAGTATACCTTGATGGGAGCTTTCGGAAAATAATATTATGTATATGGATGGTGTTAAATGCAAATGTTTTTATATGATGACTATGATACTTATGAACATGCAAATGGTCTTAATGGTCTTAATTACTAAAGATATGAATTTATGAATATATGAGGTTATATTGTGTGGAGTATGATACTAATTATAGTTCTTGTTGGGTGACTTGATTAAGTAATGTTATGGGGATTTACTTGGTCATTGCACTTGTTGACTCTATAGGAATTTATGATCTGTTACCTTTCTTTGCTATTTATGTGATTACTCTTATTCATGCTTGTGATGATATTACTAGGTGAAAAAGTATACGATATTATGGGTTCAAGCTGTTGATATACATTTGACTTCCTTAACTATTGGTTGTGCATAAGTTCTTAAAGGAGTAAAATGGCATGATTTAACTAAAAGCCCCCTTTTGCATGATTTGCTTGTGTATGTGCATAAGATCTCATACTTAATACATGTGGAGTACTAACCCTATTTTCATTCCTTTTCCCCAAACATCTTACATTCCTATCGTTGAAGAGTTTTGGGAGGCGTTATTGTTGAAGGCTTGAATTCTTCCTTTCATCCAAGTAGGGTAGGTCCTCAACTCTCGAGTTCAATGCCATCCTCTAGCTTTGGATGTCGTTATGATCTTATTGACTCTATTGTTCCTTTCCTTATTATTTCATATTGTACTTATGTACGACCAATACATGGTCTTGTTGAATTGATGTAAGGCCTATGCCCAGATTGTGATATTTGTTTAGATGGTATGAGATGAGACAATCATTGAGACTTTATTCCATATTCCTATATATGTATGTGCAATAAAAGTAGAAGGCTATGTAACCTTCCTATATGAAGGGTCTATGTATACTCGATATAAATATATATTATGTGTAAGTAGAGGTCTATGTAAACCTCCAAGTAGTGATAATAAAAGTTTTAAATTTTTTCGTACTTTTCAACCTATGAATGTAATTACATGAAACTAAGAGGCTAGTCTTAGTCCTTCAAAAGGGAGACGACGCCGGTAACGTCTAGGGGGTAAACCCGGATGTGAAAAACTTGGTATCAGAGCATGAGGTTTAATATCGTTGAGTTATGTCTCTCTCTCTCTCTACCACGTCTATGTAGGTTTGTATTCATAATTGTGAAGCGCGCCACACTTATGAGTAGGAAACCATATGATTCTTAGGAATCACTCTCTTTCTCGGAAATCTTATATCGTGCCAATAGAGTATACTTATGGTGTGCTTTTGCATCTAATCCTATTGTTGTGCTTATAGGAAGCATGAACACTCTAAGGAATGCGGCTCAAAGACTTGAGGAGTAAGTTTCTAATACGGGAGTTCCTCCCCATGATGACCAAGCCCCTCCACTTGAGGAAAATGCTAATGTTGATCAATCCCCGGTTAACCCTCCACCTATGACGGAGGCGGAGATGAGGGCTATGCTTGCTCAAATGGCTCAAGCTATGACTACTCAAGAACAAGCGCGACGGTTCAAGCCCAAGCTATGACATCTCAAGCCAATCGGGATGTTGCTCCCCGTCCTCATCAACAAGTCACTACTATGGCATCCCGTCTAAGGTACTTCACTCGGATGAACCCTCCTATTTTCTATGGGTCTAAGGTTGATAAAGACCCTCAAGAATTCCTCGATGAGGTGTACAAGATACTATATGCTTTGGGGGTGTCTTCAAGTGAGAATGCCGAGTTGACCTCATATCAACTCAAGGATGTGGCTTTAACTTGGTATGTGCAATGGAGGTATAATAGGTCGTTGAGGGGTGGTCTGGTGACTTGAGAGATCTTTAAGGCAGTTTTTCTAGATCTGTTCTTCCCTAGAGAGATCAGGGAGGAGAAAGTGACGGAGTTCATCAATCTTCGTCAAGGAGGGAAGAGTGTCCACGAGTACTCTTTGGAATTCATGATGTTGTCCAAATATGCTCCCTCTTTGGTCTCCGACCCTAGAGACCAAATGAGCCATTTTGTGATGGGGGTGTCGAAGGACTTCCAAGAGGAGTGCCAATCGGCCATGCTACATGACAACATGAACATTTCCCGTCTTATGGTTTATGCAAGAAAGGTTGAGGAGGCAAGAGCTAAGAAAAAAAGTAGAGATGCTAAGAGGGCAAGGTCATTTGATGGAGGTTCTTCAAAGAATAGGCTTGAGATACAAGACAAGCCTAAATTTAAGAAGCGAGTTTTAAATCAAGTCCCTTTCAAATTTCCAAGCCTATATGAAGGGTCTATGTATACTCGATATGAATATATATTCTGTGTAAGTAAAGGTCTATGTAAACCTCCAAGTAGTGATAATAAAAGTTTTAAATTTTTCCGTATTTTTCAACCTATGAATGTAATGACATGAAACTAAGAGGCTAGTCTTAGTCCTTCAAATGGGCGACGACGCCGGTAACGTCTAGGGGATAAACCCGGATGTAACAAACTTGGTATCAGAGCATGAGGTTTAATATCATTGAGTTATGTCTCTCTCTCTCTCTCTACCACGTCTATGTAGGTTTGTATTCTTAATTTAGAAGCGCGCCACACTTATGAGTAGGAAACCATATGATTCTTAGGAATCACTCTCTTTCTCGGAAATCTTATATCGTGCCAATAGAGTATACTTATGGTGTGCTTTTGCATCTAACCCTATTGTTGTGCTTATAGGAAGCATGAACACTCAAAGGAATGCGGCTCAAAGACTTGAGGAGTAAGTTGCTAATGCGGGAGTTCCTCCCCATGATGACCAAGCCCCTCCACTTGAGGAAAATGCTAATGTTGATCAAGCCCCAGTTAACCCTCTACCTATGACGGAGGCGGAGATGAGGGCTATGCTTGCTCAAATGGCTCAAGCTATGACTACTCAAGAATAAGCGCGACGGTTCAAGCCCAAGCTTTGACGGCTCAAGTCAATCGGGATGTTGCTCCCCGTCCTCATCAACAAGTCACTACTATGGCATCCCGTCTAAGGTACTTCACTCGTATGAACCCTCCTATTTTCTATGGGTCTAAGGTTGATAAAGACCCCCAAGAATTCCTTGATGAGGTGTACCAGGTACTATATGCTATGGGGGTGTCTTCAAGTGAGAATGTCGTGTTGGCCTCATATCAACTCAACGATGTGGCTCAAACATGGTATGTGCAATGGAGGGATAATAGGCCGTTGAGGGGTGGTCTGGTGACTTGAGAGATCTTTAAGGCAGCTTTTCTAGATCTGTTCTTCCCTAGAGAGATCAGGGAGGAGAAAGTGACGGAGTTCATCAATCTTCGTCAAGGAGGGAAGAGTGTCCATGAGTACTGTTTGGAATTCATTAAGTTGTCCAAATATGCTCCTTCTTTGGTCTCCGATCCTAGAGACCAAATGAGTCATTTTGTGATGGGGGTGTCGGAGGACTTCCAAGAGGAGTGCCAATCGGCCATGCTACATGGCAACATGAACATTTCCCGTCTTATGGTTTATGCAAGAAAGGTTGAGGAGGCAAGAGCTAAGAAAAAAAGTAGAGATGCTAAGAGGGCAAGGTCATTTGATGGAGGTTCTTCAAAGAATAGGCTTAAGATACAAGACAAGCATAAATTTAAGAAGCGAGTTTTTAATCAAGTCCCTTTCAAATTTCCAAGAGCTAGTGGTGATAGGGTGTCTAACCCTAAATTCAAGAGGGAAAGGTGCTAATTCACTAAATGAGAAGACAACTTGTGGAAAGTGTGGTAAAAAGCACTATCTTGATTGCCTTAAGGGGACAAATGATTGCTTTGGTTGTGGAAAGAGTGGTCAAAGGATGAGACATTGTCCAAACTTGAAGAGTCAAGACAAGGGTAGTGGCCAAGCTCAAGCAAGTGGTTTTAGTTATGCTCCAAAGAAGAACCGTTTCTACGCTCTTCGCTCTAGGGGTGAGCAAGAGACCTCTCCCGATGTGGTGACCGGTATATTCAATGTTTTTTCTCTTAATATATATAACTTACTTGATCCCGGGGCTACTCTATCATTTGTTACACCCCTAATATCTAAAAGGTTTGAAATTTTACCCGATATTTTGCATGAGCCTTTTCTAGTGTCTACTCCGGTGGGAGAGTCGATTGTTGCTAAAAGAGTCTATCGAAATTGTCCTATTTCATTACCCAATAGAGTTTCTAATGTAGATCTAGTTGAACTACATATGCTTGATTTTGAAATCATTTTGGGTATGGATTGGTTACATGATAGTTTTGCTACTATTGATTATAGGACAAGAGTTGTGAGGTTTAATTTCCCAAATGAACCCGTTGTTGAGTGGAAGGGTGGGAATTCTATTCCTAGAGGTCGCATCATATCTTGTCTAAAAGCATGTAAAATGATCTCAAAGGGTTGTCTTTATCACATAGTAAGAGTCCAAGATTTGGATTCCGAAATTCCTCCTATCCCCGTAGTGAGTGAATTTCCGGAGGTTTTTCCCAATGACCTTCCCGGTATTCCTCCCAAATGGAAAATTGATTTTGATATCGATTTGCTACTACAAACAAATCCCATTTCAATCCCTCCATATCGGATGGCTCCGGCTGAATTGAAAGAGTTGAAGGCTCAACTCAAGGATTTACTAGATAAGGGTTTTATAAGGCCTAATATATCTCAATGGGGTGCTCCGGTGTTATTTGTCAAAAAGAAAGATGGGTCTTTGAGAATGTGTATAGACTACCGTCAACTCAACAAAGTTACTATCAAGAATAAGTATCCTCTTCCTCGGATTGATAATTTGTTTGATCAACTCCGAGGGGAGAGTTACTTTTCAAAGATAGATTTGAGGTCGGGGTATTACCAACTTAGGGTGAGAGGTGAGGATGTCCCAAAGACGAATTTCCAAACTAGGTATGGGCACTATGAGTTCTTGGTAATGTCTTTTGGTCTCACTAATGCTCCGGCAGCGTTTCGGACATAATGAATAGGGTGTTTTAAAATTATCCAGATTCATTCATCCTTGTGTTTATTGATGATATCTTGGTATATTTGAAGAATGAGGATGATCATATGGGTCATTTGAGGGTAGTATTCCAAACCCTTAAAGAACATCAATTGTACGCCAAATATAGTAAGTGTGAGTTTTGGTTGAGGTCGGTGACTTTTTTTGGGCACATAATTTGTAGTGAGGGAGTTGAAGTAGACCCAACAAAAACAAAAGTGGTGAAAAATTTGCCTAGACCATTGACTCCGACTGATATTAGGAGTTTCTTGGTTTTAGCTGGTTACTAATGGTGGTTCGTAGATGGTTTCGCATCCATTGCGTCTCCTTTGACTACTTTGACCCAAAAGAGTAAAAATTTTGTGTGGTCGAGGCATGTAAGAAGAGATTCCAATTGTTAAAAGATAGACTTACTTCCGCTCCGGTGTTGACCTTACCGGAGGGTACAAAGGGTTTTGTGGTGTATTATGACGCATCTCGAGTAGGTTTGGGGTGTGTGCTTATGCAACACGGGAAGGTGATACTTATGCCTCTAGGCAACTAAAGGTACATGAGATAAATTACCCCACTCATGACCTTGAATTAGCGGCCGTGGTGTTTTCTGTGAAAATTTGGAGGCATTACCTGTATGAAGTTCATATTGATGTTTTTACCGATCATAAGAGTCTCCAATATGTGTTTACCCAAAAGGAGTTGAAACTCCGACAAAGAAGGTGGCTTGAGTTGTTAAAAGATTATGATATGAGTGTACTTTATCACCCCAGAAAGGCTAATGTAGTTGCGGATTACCTATGTCGGATGACTATGGGTAGTGTATCCCATCTTGATGAAGCCAAAAAGGACCTAGAAAGGGAAGTACATAGGTTGTCTACGTTGGGGGTGAGGTTGGAGAGTTCTCCGGATGGGGGTGCTATAGTTCATCATGACTCTGAGTCATCTTTAGTGGTTGAGGTGAAGTCCAAACAACACATTGATTTAGCCTTAATGGAGTTGAAAGAATCGGTCCTTAGATAGTTGAATGAATCATTCTCCTTAGGGGGATGGTGTGTTAAGGTACCAAGGGAGAATATGTGTTTCCGATATAGATGGGCTGAAGGAAGGGATCTTATTAGAAGCACATGGGTCCCGCTACTCAATTCATCCGGGGTCGACAAAAATGTACCATGACCTAAGGGACATATTTTGGTGGGAAAGTCTAAAAAGGGACATAGCGGAGTTTGTCGCTAAGTGTCCCAATTCCCAACAAGTAAAGGTCGAACACCTAAAGATGGGTGGATTACTACAAGAGATCCAAATTCCTACTTCGAAGTGGGAAGACATCAATATGGACTTTGTAGTAGGTTTACCTCGGACCCAAAAGTCCTATGATTCCATATGGGTGGTTGTGGATCGATTGATTAAGTCCGCTAGATTTATTCCCGTCAAGTCTTCATATTCGGCGGAGGATTATGCAAGAATCTTCTTAGATGAGATTATGTGCCGCCATGGTATTTCGTTATCCATCATATCGAATCGGGTCACACAATTCACATCTAGATTTTGGAGGTCGTTCCAAAAAGAGTTAGGTGCTACAGAGAAGTTGAGCACCGCTTTTCATCCCCAAACGGATGGTCAAGCAGAGCGTACGATCCAAACCCTTGAAGATATGCTTAGGGCGTGCATCATTGATTTGAAAGGGAGTTGGGATAGACACTTACCTTTGGTGGAGTTTTCCTACAACAATAGTTTTCATTCATCCATTTTCATGTCTCCCTATGAAGACTTGTATGGTATGAGGTGAAGGTCTCCTATTGGATGGTTTGAAGTGGGTGAGCCATCGCTTCTTTGTCCAGAGTTGATTTATAAGACTTTGGAAAAGGTTCATATCATAAGGAACCGGTTGAAAAAGGCCTATAATTGGCAAAAGTCTTATGCCGATCATAGGAGAAGGGATTTGGAGTTTGAAGAAGGTGATAAAGTGTATTTAAAAATCTCACCAATTAAGGGGGTGGTTAGACTTGGCAAGAAAGGGAAATTGAGTCCTCGTTATGTGGGTCCCTATGAAATCTTGCAAAGGGTTGGTAAGGTTGCCTATGAATTGAAACTTCCTAGTGAATTGGCTTCGGTTCATCCGGTTTTCCATGTTCCTATGTTTAAAAATTGTATCGGTGATCCTGAGTCCATTCTTCTTATTGAGGGTCTTGGTGTCAAGGATAACCTCTCTTATGAGGAAGTTCCCGTTCAAATTCTTCATAGGCAATTCAAGAAGTTGAGGAATAAAGAAGTGGTTTCCGTAAAGGTTTTATGGAAAAATCATCTAGTTGAGGGTGCAACATGGGAGGCCGAGGCCGACATGAAGTCCCGTTACCCTCATCTTTTTGAGAATTAAGGTTAGTCATTCTTTTTAATAATATAAATATGACTAGAAATTGAAGTTTCTTGATTTTTAGGTAAAGATTTGAACATTATACATTTTTTTGAAAGAACTTACAGTGAAGTTACTGTAATATTGCTATTAAAAAAAACTTGAAATCTTGCTTTTTGCTTGTTTTGAGTTATGTTGTGCATTTTGATATGGTGAGTCTTCATAAAATGATAGGTAGTATGTTGTTAAGTTGAACTTTGTGCTAGTTGACTCATGTAATGTATGTTGATCTCACAAGTGTTGTGAGAAGGAAATGCCTCATGATAAAGTGTTTTGAGCCTTATGTGTGGTAATATGAGTTTTAATATTTGCCTTGTTAAAATGACATGACTTATGTTTAATTGATATTGTTGATTGGTTGGGCTGCTAGTCTTGAGTCTATTCCTTCCTTCAAAAGAATTTAAGTATTATTTGGGGACGAATGTTTCTAAAGGGGGGGGGGGGATAATGTAACACCTTGAAAATCCAAGACTCATTGTAAAGCCTAACATAGGTTTCGTAAAGTTTAAACACTGTTTTTCAGTCCATTTTTAATGAATATAGGTTATTTAGGAGGTTTAAGAACCAAAACGTCCAAAATGTCCGGGAAGTTGGTTCAAAGGGATGTTATTGTGACTTAGACTTTTTGACTAACTTTTAGGAGTCAGAAATGTACGAAAATGGATGGAAAAAACTAATGGGTGTTTGAGTTGTTTTGGAACGTCTGGGTACGACTCCCCAAGGACCAACCAAGGGCCCTTGAAGAGAACCCCTGCAGTTTGATGCAACACTGGCTGACAGTGTGCATCGACGGGACAAACGACGGCCCGTGTGTGGATCTACGGGGAGTCGATGCCACCGTCATCCCGCACTTAGGCTAGTGGAGAAGGTACCTTCACCTGCACAGTTCTCTGGAATCATCGACGGAGTGCAGAGGCAGAGGCTACGTTCTGTGTGTGGATCGATGGGGCGTCGATGCCATCGTCATCCCACAGTTAGAAAAATAGAGAAAAGCCTTGTCTGCACCAGTCTCTGACCGAACTTATGGATGTGTAGCACGGACCATCGATGGACCAACAGTTCGTCGATCGAGGTCTCATTGATGGGGTCTGCAAATTCCTGCACATTTTAAATTAAGTTCATTTAATTAATTAAGTGGTTTAGGGTTTATTTGGGGATTCAAGAGAGACTAATTGAGTTTATTAAGTCCTTCTATAAATACCCTAAACCCTCATTGATCAAAACACAACTCTCATATAAATTCTCTTCCTTCTCTCTCTAATTGGAAGACTCCATAGAAGCTTAGCGTGGAAGGTGACTTGGGGGATGGAAAAGGTTGGATTGTTCATCAAATTGTTGAGAAACATTAAGGTATGGGTTCTATTAACCTTTGAGATCCTTTCCTCAAAGGGTTCCTTCAAAAGAGATTTCAAAAAGTTGAGATTTCTTATGTGTTTCATACACTTACGAAATTGAAGTTATAAATTGAGTTGTTAATGAATTCTTAGGGTTATATTGAGTATATTAACTTGTAATTCAACTTGTTTATGGTAATTCTTGATGGTTTATTCTAAATTGAAGATTATGATCCTCTATCGCTAACCCTATGTAGTGATCTTGACCTATAATATATTGTGATCATTCAATTGAGTTGGTTGTTGATTTGATTACTATACTATGGTTTTATTATCATTAAATTAAGATGAATTATAGGCCTATCATTCTAGTTCTTGAGATGTTATTTCGGTTATGAATTATACTGTGATATTAGCCTATGTACCTTGTCTCAAGTTGTAATCTAAAGATGAATTGTGTTATAGAGATGCAATTGGCCTTGTTATTCTATTGGTTATCATTGTGTGATGATGCTACTCCCCAAGTTGGGTTGAGTTATGGGTTGATGGTAATATTTTGATGATAGACTATGAGGAAGACTTGGTAAGTCTTAGAATCTCAATCTTTACTTCCAATTGTGATTCATTGTTGTTAAGTCATGATATTACATTTGGGTATGCCTTATACTAGGATTATAGGGTGGTATGATGTTGAATTGAAATGTCTTGACTATGTTGTGAGTTTGATTAAGGTGTGTGTGCTATCAGGATGGTGAAACCTATCAATGTGACTTAATATGTTATAAAATGCTAAAGTGTTAACCTATCTTATATGAACTGTGACGAAAGGACTTATATTCATACAATTCTTATTGAGCTATTGATGATGATAATTATACAAGGGGTAAATCCTATGGCCTAAATTAAGTTATGATTGATAATTAAAGGCTTAAAGACATTTCAATAAAGAGACTTAGCTTAGCACCGAGTGTACTTGACAATGGGAGGTGATGTCTTTCCATAGAGAAAGTGTTACCCTATAGGTCTATAAGTGATGTTGACTCCCCTTTGAGGGATACTCATCCAATGATTCCCATGAGGTGAGGCCCCAATTACTAAATGGTATGTAATTGGAATACCTATCTCTTAGTTCCTTAAACTATGTTGCCACCATAGGATACTAGCTAGTGGATCCACCTAGAAAGCTATGTTTATATGAGGTTTTACCTTGCACGGAAGAACACCTTCCATCGATGTAAGGTCTTATGTCACCGGATTCCACATTTAGCTCATGTGGTCTATGTCGGTTAAAGCAAGTGTTCCGTAAACTAAAATATAAGAATGAAGTATAGACTAACTAATGTGACTTGAGGGGTTTGACTTAGCCTAGGTAGGGGTATGGGACTCTACCTATGCCCTGCACTAGTTTGCCCTGATGGGAGCTTTGGGAAGTTAATATTATGTATGTGGATGGTGTTAAATGTAAATGGTTTTATATGATGATTATGATGCTTATGAACATGCATATGGTCTTAATGGTCTTAATTACTAAAAATATGAATTTATGAATATATGAGGTTATATTGTGTGGAGTATGATACTAATTATAGTTCTTGTTGGGTGACTCTATGGGAATTTATGATTTGTTACCTTACTTTGCTATTTATGTGATTACTCTTATTCATGATTGTGATGATATTACTTGGTGATAGAGTATACGATATTATGGGTTCAAGCATGTTAATATACATTTGACTTCCTTAACTATTGGGTGTGCATAAGTTCTTAAAGGGGTAAAATGGCATGATTTAACTAAAATCCCCCTTTTGCATGTTTTGCTTGTGTATGTGCATAAGATCTCATACTTAGTACATTTGGACTACTAACCCCATTTTCTTCCCTTTTTCCCAAACATTTTAGATTCCGGTCGTTAAAGAGTTTTGGAGGCGTCATTGTTGAAGGCTTGGATTCTTCCTTTCATCCAAGTATGTAGGTCCTCAACTCTCGAGGGAAATGCCATCCTCTAGCTTTAGATTTTGTTATGATCTTATTGACTCTATTGTTCCTTTCCTTGTTATTTGAATATTGTACTTTTGTACGACCTATACATGGTCTTGTTGAATTGATGTAAGGGTTATGCCCACATTGTGATATATCGTTTAAATGGTATGAGATGAGACAATCATTGAGACTTTATTCCATATTCTTATATATGTATGTGCAATAAAAGTAGAAGACTATGTAACCTTCCTATATGAAGGGTCTATGTATACTCGATATGAATATATATTATGTGTATGTTGAGGTCTATGTAAACCTCGAAGTAATGATAATAAAAGTTTTAAATTTTTCCGCATTTTTCAACTTATGAATGTAATGACATGAAACTAAGAGGCTAGCCTTAATCCTTCAAAATGGAGAAGACGACTGTTACGTCTAGGGGGTAAACCCGGATGTGACATTGGTATTGGTACAATTTGTTTGGAAACTAGTATTGGAACTAAACTAGTTTTGAACAATATAAAACATGCTCCTGATGTTCGTCTGCACCTAATTTCTGTGGGTGTTTTAGATGATGAAGGATATATTAGTACTAATGGTGATGGAAAATAGAAGCTCATTAAGGGTTCCTTAGTTGTGGCTCGTGGTAACAAAAGTTGTGGTCTATACTGGACTACGACATCTGCTTGTGTTGATATGGTGAATGTGGTTGAGAGCGATAACTCCTCAACGTTATGGCACAAGAGACTTAGCCACATCAGCGAGAAAGGACTTAATGTTCTAGCCAAGAATTTTTTATCAAATTTCAAAAGTGCTAAATTTGAAAAGTGTGAGCACTGCTTGGCTGGTAAACAAAATAGAGTTTCCTTTAAGTCCTACCCTCTTTCGAGAAATACAGAGTTGGTAGAGTTGGTGCACTCTGATTTATTTGGTCCAATGAAGACAAAGACATTGGGTGGTGCACTCTACTTTGTCACTTTCATTGATGATTGCTCGAGAAAACTTTGGATCTATGTCTTGAAGACTAAAGACCAATTGTTAGGTGTCTTTAAGAAGTTTCAGGCTTCAGTTGGAAGAGAAACTAGAAAGAAACTGAAATGTATTCGTACTGATAATGGTGGTGAATATTGTGGACCATTTGACGAATACTTCAAGCATCAAGGTATTAGACACCAGAAGACTCCTCAGCTTAATGGTTTTGCTGAGAGGATGAACATGACCTTGAGGGAAAGAGTTAGATGTTTGCTTTCTGAAGAAAAGTTGTCGAACTCATTTTAAGTGAGGCTTTATTGATCAGTGCACATGTTATTAATCTATCTCCTGTTGTTTCTTTGCAAAGTGATGTACCTAATAGTGTTTGGTATGGAAAGGATGTTTCTATGACCATTTGAGAGTATTTGGTTGCAAATCTTTTGTACATGTGCCAAAAGATGAGAGGTCAAAGATAGATGCCAAGACATGACAATGCATCTTCATTGGATATGGCCTAGATGAATTTGGTTACAGGTTATATGATCCAATTAAAAACAAACTTGTGATAAGCCGTGATATTATTTTCATGGAGAATCAAACAATTGAAGATATTGACAGAGCGGAGAAGGTAGAATCTTCCAATTTTGATGGTATAGTTCATCATGATGGAGTTCCTCATACAAGTGTGCATGATGTTGTTGGGCTTGATGGTCATGGTGACGCCCATATTCATGTATCGGATCAACATGTTGATGTTGATAATAACAACGATATTGTTATTGATGATCCTGTTGCTCATGTAGTTGTGGACGAATCAAATATTCCGCTTCGGAGGTCCACAAGACAGCGATTTCCAATGAGTATATGTTACTCACTGACAGGGGAGAACCTGAATGTTATGAGGAGACCATGGAAGCTGAGCACAAGGATCAATGGATTGAATTAATGCAATATGAGATGAAGTCTCTACATGAGAACCACACTTATGAGTTGGGAAAATTGTCCAAGGGCATGAGAGCTTTGAAAAACAAGTGGGTGTTCAAAGTTAAAGTTGAAGAACATAACTTGAAGCCCAGGTGCAAAGCTAGATTGATTGTTAAGGGATTTGGTCAAAGAAAGGGTATTGACTTTGACAAAATATTTTCTCTTGCTGTGAAAATGTCCTCGATTCGCACAGTTCAAGGTTTGACTGCTAGTCTTAATTTAGAGATTGAGCAGATGGATGTGAAAACGGCTTTCCTTCATGGTGACCTAGAAAAAGAGATTTATATGAAACAACCAGAGACTTCAAAGTAGAAGGTAAAGAAAATTTTTTGTGCAAACTCAAAAAGAGTCTTTAAGGACTAAAACAAGCTCCGAGACAATGGTACAAGAAGTTTGAATCTGTTATGGGGGAGCAAGGTTATAAGAAGACTTCTTCAGATCATTGTGTATTTGTACAAAAATATTCTGACAAGGATTTTATCATCCTTTTGTTGTATGTGGATGATATGTTGATTGTGGGAAATAATACTTCCAAGATTGACGATCTGAAGAAAATGTTGTGTAAGTCTTTTTCTATGAAAGACTTGTGTCATGCCAAACAAATTTTGGATATGAGAATTACTTGTCTCAGATATGAAGAGGAGATTTATTTGTCCCAAAAGAAGTACATTGAACATGTACTGGAGCGCTTCAATATGAAGAATGACAAGTCTGTTAATACACCTCTTGCTGGTGATATGAAGTTGAGCAAGAAGATGTGTCCTACAACTAGGGAGGAAAAATAGAACATGGCCAAAGTTCCATATTCCTCCGTTGTCAGAAGTCTAATGTATGCAATGGTATGCACTAGACTTGATATTGCCCACGCAGTTGGTGTTGTGAGCAGATTTCTCGACAATCCGGAAAAAAAACATTGGGAAGATGTGAAGTGGATACTCAGTTATCTTAGTACTAAACTAAGATGAATGCTTGTGTTTTGGAACATCAAATTCAATCTTGAAAGGCTATACCGATGCTGATATGAAAGGTGACCTTGATAACAGAAAATCCACCACTGGATATTTGTTTTCTTTTTCAGGGGGAGCTATATCATGACAGTCGAAATTGTAGAAGTGTGTTTCACTATATACAACTAAAGCTGAGTATATTGTGGCTACTGAAGCCGGCAAGGAGATGATACGGCTAAAGCGATTTCTTCAGAGCTTGGTTTGAATCAGATGGATTATATTGTCTATTGTGACAGCCAGAGTGCAATAGACTTGAGTAAGAACTCCATGAACCGTGCAAGAACAAAACACATCGACATCAGATATCATTGGATTCATGAGGAAATGGAGAGTGAATCATTCACGTCAAAAAGATCCACATAAGTGAAAATACTGCATATATACTGACCAAGACGATACCGAAAAACAAGTTCGAGTTATGCAAAGAGCTTGTGGGTATGAGTTCTCTCTAAAAAAAATGAAGATACCTCCTTCCAGTGAATGGGACTAGAGGGGGAGATTTGTTGAGTCCATCCCATTTTTTGGTCAACTTTTGCTATTCAATTGATATAAGTAATTGTTAAAAAGGAATAGCGATAAGAGTTGAAAATTAAGATTTGGTAGTTGGTAAATTGGTAATATTTGCAACCCTCTTTTGACTTTGCTATATCTACCTATGTCATTAGTGACATAGGCATGGTTTTATGCTTCTTTAAATAGAGCATTCTTGCGCATTTGTAGAACACACCAAGTTAGAGAGAAAAAACTGTTTTGAGAGCAAAGTGAGGTATTCCATAGACTATACAAGAGAAATAGTCTGTGAAGAAAAATAGAGTGTGAGCGATATTTTAGTAAGGTGGAAACCAAAAGAGTGTTGTTCCTTTTGAGTGTATAGTAGTCACTTTGAGTATTATTCGTGACTACACAGTGTAAAATTTCTTACTATAGTAATATCAGTTCCTCCTCTTGGCCCGTGGTTTTTCCCTTATTTAGAAGGTTTTTCACATAAAATTTTTGGTGTCATTATTTTCTCATTTTATTTTTATTACTTTTACCATATATATTTTTGTGCTTGTCCGCGTTTTCCCAACAATTTGTTGTTTATTTTCTTTGTGTCGTGCTATTTGGTTGTTATATATTTCTGGCAAAAGGGTATGATGAACTCTTATACTTGTATATTCTAAATCTTTCTAAACATTTTGTTAATTGAATTCTTAAATTCAAATCAAATAAAAAATTTAAACCCCTCTAACCAGTGACCGAGCTTATAGACATTTCTTTTGTTGACTCACTGAAAGTGAGTAGTATCACACTCATAAAGCGAGTGAAGCAAACAATTTGCTGGGTGTTTCAGTGAGTTTAATAAGTGAATAAAAGTTTAAGATGGGGAAAGAAAATTCGTCGTCAATGATAATCATTTTTTGTGGTGATTTTGCTCCGAAAGCTATGAGTCTTCCATGGTGGATTAGTGATTATATGGTGGTTTAAGTGATAAATGATGAAGAGAAATTGAGAGGAGAACAAATATAATTTTTTTCTGTGTTGAGCTGTGCTCTTGTTCTTTTTCTTCTTTGGAAGCCCTAAAAATTTACCACAAGATCTCATATCAAAAAAATGTAGTCAGTTCAATTTAGTTAGTTACTGTCAATTATTAAGATGTAATATCATATAGATAGACCAATAAGTAATGTGAAAACCTACTCCTTTTGACATTTAGAGCCTTCATTGTTGAACATAAAAGAAGGAAAAAATTTAAGGGAATGTAGATGGTAGAGATGATGAATTGAGGTTAACGGTGCATTTGGGTTTGTGAAGGTGGGGAAATGGGAGAGAATACAATTTTAATAATTTTTTTAAAAAAAATAGAAAACTTACTTCTATTTTCCTTGAATTTTAACTTTATTGGTTAATAATTAAAATAGTTACGAAAATAATAATGACATAGCATTAATATATGTGACATGGATATGACATGTCATGAATTTAAGGAGAGTGAAATACACACATAATTGGAGGGGTTTAAAAGTTTCATTTTAATTGAGTTTAAAGGTTCACTTGACAAAGAGTTAAGCAAAAGGGTGCGGAATACAAATTCATACAAGTATAAGGGTTCATCAGACCATCACCTATAATTTTTTGCAGTCTTACTTTGATAATATTCCGTTTTGGCCGAAGGTCTATTGGAAACAATCTCTTTTACTCCATAAAGATAGATAGAGATAAAATCTGCATACGTACTACCTTCTCCAAACCTTGATTGTAGGATTAGACCGAGTGTGTTATTATTATCGTAATCAGAAAAAAGAAACATTTAACTGTGATGAAGGGAGGAACAATATAGTAATTAACAATCTTTTGTGGTCTCAATTTAAAATGCATTGCACAAAATATAGAATTTGTATCTTTAAAAATAAGACGGGTTACCTGCAATAACAACTAAAAGTAACTTAACGGATGGAGTATAAATGTGTTGATGAACTCCATTTACAGTATATATGTGTTGATGAACTCCATTTACCTAAGTCTTTGCGTTAGAATATCTTAAAATGGCAGGCTGGTACAAGAACGTGCAGAAGTGTGTGTCTTAATCAAAACTATTTGATGACTATTTGTATTAAAACATCTTAAAATGCATTCCTAAGTGTAGGGTTCAAGAATGGGCCGAACGCAACGGTTTGTTTTGTGCAATCCTTACACTTCTGAACCTGTGGAATTAGTGTATTTCTTAACGAAGTCTTTGTGGAGTCTTTAAATTAGAATATCTTAAGATACGAGGCTGGTCAATTTGATATGGTATGGCCAGTTGACTTTATTGATAGTAACAAATATCCAAGGGAAAAAATATTACAACTTGACTTAGAGATACCAAGTTGGACCAGTAACTCTGCACCAACCCATGTTTTTGGAGGCTAAGGTACGAGTCCGATAGAATTTAGTAATTTTGATTTGAATATCATGTCTTTAGATAGTTCTTTACAGTCGCATTAATTTTCATACTGTCATTATCAGACCCAACCACATCTTACCAGAATATACTATTTAAGACCTTAATTTACATAATATTATTTTAATTTTTTTGTTTACAACATTAACATTTTAATTATAAAAATAATACTTTTTTTTAAAATTAAAAATCTACACTGTTTTATGGTCTATTTTATTGGTTAGTAAACCAAATTTTTGGGAGTCATATTTTATCTTTTATTTTAGTTTATTTTTAGAATCACAATTATAATTATATTTGGATACGTTTTCTTCAATAAATATCTTACTATCTCTTTTCTTAACCTTACATGGAAGAAATGCCATTGTTGCACACTTCCTTTCATTTTCTTCAAGAAAATTTTTTGGAATCCTTCTTGTAAATATTTCTCTTTGTTTCTTTTAAAACTTATCTCTTACAACACAATTTATTTTTACTTAGCTTCTTGAATATATCGATTTTAAGTAAGAGAGTTGTTTTTGATAATGCTCCCAGAAAAAGTCCTCGTTTGATGAAGGCTTATCGATGTCAAGATCCCGATTGTTCATAACCAAAAATCACAACTCTTAATTTGAATAAGTTTCCCATTATCATAGTGAATATAATTTGTATCATGTGGTCCATAATTATCGAAAAAAATTGTTAAACACTTTTTTTGTATACACTTTGGTGGTCAATCTGGTACAGTTATTGATGATATGCTATTTTAAATAGTAATATGTATTAAGGTATATACTTTGGTAGATCATCGGGTAAAATAATTGTGATTTGTTGGTTATTACCGCAATATGTTTTAGTGTATATTTTGATGGATGATATAGTTAAAATATTGATAATTTGTTGGTTTCAATTTGATGGTTGGTGTGACTAATTTTTTGGCGATATATTGGCTTAGAAAAATAAAAGAAATTGATTTATAATTGATCGTAAGGTTGATTTTTTAGTTATATATTTCAACCCTACAATGCATAACACCATAATCTAATCAAATATATACCAACTTTTTAGATCATCAAATTAATTTACTTGGTGTACAATATGGTGTAATCTTTGTGACAAGTAACCATAACAACTAAAAACAATTGGTGGATTTGTTGGTTTAAAAAAAGGCCTAACTCATCGGTAGCCCCTTAAATTTGGCATCATGTTTCACTTAGACACCTTAATTAAGTAGACGATCTTCATTTTAAACACTGAATATAGTGTCCCGTCGTGTCATTTTGATTTTTTTTTATATCAGCAAAAATATATAATGTGTATATATTACACTCGCGAATAACATATAAAGTAACATATTAAATGATGATTTGTTATTTGTGTCAAAATTAATTTTTAAATAATTAATTTGAAATAAAAATACAAATTAAACAATGAATTAGTGACACATTCACCAAAAAGTTACAAAATAAAATAAAACTTAAATCAATAAAAGAAACCCCCCACCCCAAACAGTTGTTTCTCCAAATATCCCACCCACAAAACACTGATTATCCTCTCTGGTGCTCGTCTT
>NC_028643.1:59262546-59270429 GCF_001406875.1 Solanum pennellii
CCCCCCCTCCATCACCCCCACCCCACCAAACGCCTGTCTTCTCCATACCTTTTGTAGAAAATCGCCCCTCGAGTTGTCTTTTCTAATTCCCCTTATTCCTTTGACAGGAGCATCCGCATTTCACTAAAGCACAAACCATTGAAAAATTTTATGATCACTTTCTCTATTCTTTTTTTTGGTCCTAATAAATCGCTTGAAGTGAATGAAAGATTTTGCTAATTTAAGGAAATGCACTCCATCAATTATTGAAACCTTCACTCACAACGTATGCAAAGTGCTAGCTAAAAAATAACTAAAAAAAATATTTCAAGTGCAAGTCAATGAGTGTATCACATTTATTACGTCACGTAAGCAAAAAGTGTCAAATGACATAACGGGATCCTATATTAAGTGTCTAAAATGAACATCGTCTACTTAAAGTGTCTAAGTGAAATATGATGTCCAATTTAGGGAGCTACCGATGTTAGACCTAAAAAAATGGTGATTTGTTGATTTAAAGTTGTAATATGTTATATTATATATATGTATACTTTGATGTATGGTATGACCAATTTTTTGTTGATATGTTGGTATAGAACTATAAAAGATAATGGTTTAAAATTGATGGTAAAGTTGATATTAATTATGTTACAATCCTATAATACGTAATAACATAATCTAATACATATATACCAATTTTTTTAATATCATTAAATTAAGTATAACCTACATAAATCCCATAGTGTAAAACGTAAATTACATCATATCTATTTTTATTTATTTTACAAAAATTCCTTAAAAAAGGAGTCATCCGGATACAATAATTATGATACATTATTTTGCGGTTGTTGCGCTTAAAAAGGAAAAAACAGAAAAAATCTAATTGCAATCCCATAATTTATGCTATTCAATTCCCCTATTACTGTCAATCACTGAAACCTAAATTCTAAAATAATAAACCAACTCAAAAACCAAAACTCCATATACGTCATCGTTCTTCCTGATTCGTCGTTCTCCATGTTTTGTCATTCTCCGTGTTTCCTCGAAGAAACTTCCTATAGCTTAGATATGAATGGTAACGGAATGATATGATTGTGGTCGGGGAGAAAAGTACGGAGGAGTAAGTGAATCGATTTCAAGATAAAAAGATCTGATGAAATAGGTATGTGATTAGTTTTTAAAAAATATATAAAAATTCATCGTTTTCGTTGTTCCTCGTTCTCATTGCTTCATCGAAAAAACTTTCTAAAGCTTAGATATGAATAATACCGAAATGATGGGATAGTTGTGAAGGAGAATAGTACCGAGAAGTAAATGAATCGATTTCAAGATACAAACATTTGATAAAAAAAGATATAAGTTGTTTTATATCGTGAATTAGTATTTTTAATTTTTCAATATATAAGCCGTGATATTGTTCATGATACACTGTTAGTTACTATTTTATAAATAAAACAGTTGCATGCATCATATGTGTTATATTATTAGATTTGTGTATCACTGTTTGATAATTCTAAAGTATTAAAGACATGTAAAATTCTTCTTCGTTGTTTTAATGTATTATTGACGATGCGCGTGTAATTATGGTACATAGGTATAAAATGTATCATGTAGTTGTTCTGTATCTGAAACATGTAAAATATTGAGTACAATATGGTCTGTTGTGCTTACTTGTAAGAATGTATCTTGCATTTTTTTTTGGAATGATACATTGAATAGTAACAAATTTTTAATGTATCTTTTACAGTTGCAACAGTGAACAAGAAAAGAATGATGAGGGAGATTTCAACTAGACGAAATATCTTGTGCACACGTAATTGTTGTTTCGAAGAGCAAGATATTACTCCCTACTATTCTTATTACTACATTGCAGAAAATGTGCAGATACATTAAATACATATCTCACTACATTAAATTCTAATTACTAAGATTCACATTATTTTGTAATATGAATTTCTATATCATATTTTGGCCGAAGATCCATGTATCTAACAATTTTAAAAGTCAAGATACACGAGTTGTTGTGGACGTTGTGGACAAGAATGTCATAACCGTAAGACTTGTGCTTTTTTCCAAAGGAGAACGAATCATTGAATTTATACGAGAAATTGATGTTCATGTTGAATAATTTTTCAATTATATAAATTTTGTACTGTTATATTTCAATAAAGTAACTTGAATTGTTAATAATGTGAAGTATCGATAAAATATATGTGAGTTTTGCTATTTTGTATAAAAATTAGTGCAATTTTGTGGGTGAATAATTTTTTTGATATATAACTAGTTTATGTGAATCTATAAGTATTGATAAAATTCATAACTAAGTTATCTAATAATAACTTATGTGAATCTCATACATAATTATGTATTTAAATTCATTGATAAAGACTCATATATAATGTATCATATACATGAAATAAAAGATTGATTATGTGTTTTTTAAATTTCCTTTGTATTATGTTCAACTGGTGGCAAACACCATATACTTAATGTATCAAACAAACACCATTTTCCTTTATATACAACTGATTAAAATTAGTTATGAATCTAATAATTATGTTTTTGAACTTCAAATAAATAATATGAAAGATTCAAGTATAAGATGATATGTTATCTATCGACAACACTATAATTAAAACACAAAATACAAATTCACATGATATAATCAATAACAAAAAATATTCAAATTCAAAAAATGACGTGAAACAGTTTTTAGAATAACACTCTAAAACTTAAGTAAAATTATCTTAAAAAACAAACAGAACACCAAAGGGTCTCTATTCATCGATACATAATCACTATCCGACAAGAACCAAATCATCTTGTTGCGGTGGAGTGAAGCGAGCCTTGGGTTTTAGAGGATCACTTTATCGCTAATATAGTATGACTTTTCCATTTGAGTACCTTATCTCCACAATAATGCTTCATATCTTGTAAAAAGATATTCAGCTCAAAAATCATTTGATGGGATGTATGTTGATTTCGTCATTAAGGAACTCAACAAAGGCAACTACAAAAAGCAAATCATCATGAGAAATATGCCAAGTTAATCATATGGTGCATAGCTGTAACTATTAAGTGTCTTAATGTTTAGTCGATGCAAAAGAGAGTAAATGATACTTAATATCAATTGATGATCTATACAATCTATAAATATGTGTATCTCATACAAAAATTGTACAACCTTAAACATAATACAAACAAAGAAGTACAATTAAATTAGTAACTTGCCTTTTATCTTATGTTTGTATCTGATACATTTAGCAAACTTTTATATCTGATGCGTACTGAAAAATACATGTTTTCAATGATACAGTATTGAACATTTTTTTGTATTAATAATTTAAGAAAATTACAAAAACTCCTCAAAGAATAATATGTATCAAGTACTTTTATATTTAACATATAACCTCTTACAACTACACTAATTTAAATTATGACATATTGCATCATTAAGATAAGTAGTGTATCACGAACTTTAAAACACTAAAGAAATCTAGAATAGAAAACAAAAAAAATAGATGCATAGAAATTCATACCTTGGGTTGCATAGAACAGAAAACACCATATCCAGTTTTTCTCTCCATTTTTTGGAGGGAGGGGGGGGGGTTGCGAATTTCTACATTAATTTTAGATATAAACTATATCGTATATGATACAAAATTCTACAAATTTCAGCAACATTATACATGATATAATATTCTGCAAATTAAAATCATGATACATTACACCATTAAGATAATAATGTGTCAGAAACTTTATAATACTAAATAAGTTTATATTAAAACAAAAAAAAGGATGATTACATCAAAGTTTCATATCTTGGGTCGCAGATCGGTAAACTACATATTTATTTTTTCTCTCCATTTTTAGGGGTCTTTTTTTGTTGCATTTACTTTAAGATAAAAACTAAAAGTTTCATACCTTGGGTTGCATACAAATTTATATTTTCTCTCCACTTCAAACGTCGTCGTCTTCACACAAATTCTCTGGTGATGTCCACATCAGCATTCGCTACACCTAACGTCAACGTTAGCCCAAGCATCAATATCGATATTGTAGATGAAAAAGCTGAATATTTTTTTTTAAAAAAACGACATTGAAGAAAACGGAAGAAAAAAATTAATAAAGAAATAGTTATACCGGAACTTCAAATCAATGAAGGAGAGAGAGCATAGATTTGCAATTCAAAAATGCAGTGATGAATGTAACTGTCAATATATTGGAGAGATTTTAGACGTGAAAATAGGAACAACATTTTTGGGCTGGAAGGAATGTAAAAATGTATCTAGAAAAGGAGAGAAAAAGAAGAAAAGAGGATTTCTGAAATGTTTTGAAATAGTAGGAAATGTTAGAGAATATGAAAAAAAAGTTTGTGTAGTTAGGTAACTCTGCCTTAAATTAATTTACATGGTATATAATTATTTATCTCTAATGTCGAGTTTCAAATTTATCTAATTCAATTTAACCATAATGAATGAATTATACAAAAGTATAATAAAATAAATTAAAATAAATAAATCCATATATTGATGATAAATTTATTTTTGGTTATATGTTCCAACCAGGGGCGGATCTACATATCATGGTGGGGGTGCCACAGCATTCAGTGGTCTCGGTTGAAATTTTATATATACATGTGTGTCTGTGTGTGTGTGTGTGTGTATATATATATATATATATATATATATATATATACATAAAAAGCTTATGAAATTTTAATTTGCAACCCCTAGACACAAGTAGGCGCATTGGGCCCATGGTTAAGGATCGAATTTTCAACTTCCGTGTCGCAAGTTTGATTCTCATATTGCTCATTTTTAATGTGTTTTTTGTTTTGTTTACAAAATAAAAATGTTGGCGCTTGGACTCGAACCCGTAATCCATATATGAAAAAACAATGTTAATACCATTAAGCCATGGGCTACATTTGACTTTAGTAGACATTATTATAATATAATATAGTATATGTGACAAAAAATCACAAACGATTGTGACATAACAGTAATAATTTGATCATTCAATTAACCTAACGATATTGCGCTCACTACCTCCAAATCCTAGATTTGCCCCTGATTCCAACTACATTGGTGCAAGAAAAGATTTTTAAAAAAATTGAAAAGAGAGAACTAAAGTAAAACAAAGAAATTTTTCAGAAAATAAAATGAGGTAAAAAGAAAAAAAGGAGAAAGAGATGAATGAAGAGAGAGAAAAAAAATTTAGTAAAAAAAGGATGGAGAGAAAAAGAGAATCAATTTGCTTAGTGTTGTAAGAAAAGATTAGAAAAGGAGAGAAAAATAAGGAAATGAAAATATGGAGGGATTAATTATTGAGAGATCTATGGAAAGTAAATAATAAAATGAGAGAAAACTAAGAAATGTAATCTTATTTAATATATCAACGTGTATTGTTGTATTATTTATACCAATTATTTCTTATTTCTTATTTATTTGTTTTGTTTTTTTTTAAAAAAACTATTGCTATGTAAGTGAAAAGTTAAATTATTATTATAAAAGAATTATTTAGGTGCTTAAATTGTACATTTAAATTTTTAACAGGAAACAAGGCTACGACAAAATATCATTGGTGACAATCATTAGAGCAGTAAACATCAAATTTTGTTGAGTCGAAAAAACAGATAAAACCAAAATAAAGCTGAGAGCTTAACTTGTTTTATTAAATAAAAATCTTTTGTACCAATAGAGTACATGAATGTGTATCTTAATGAAGTCTTTGCTAAGTATTTGTTTTAATGTTTCATACATAGCCATCCCTTAAACTTTTGAGGAACTAAAACTAAGTCATGTTTCAATTGAACACCTCAATGCCTAATTCAATATTAGACACTTTATATTCAAACTTTGAAAAAGCTTTTACGCGTGTTTTCATTCGTCTATTATGTAGTTAAGTTAACCATATAAAATATGTTCTCCTTAATTATATGCATCAACCTCAAGTTAAAAATTATATCTTAAGTTTTTCCGGCTTATTAAAACGAATACATAGAATTAAAGGAAATGACATATATTTTATGTGTTTAACTTAACTACCTAAAAGACATATGGGAACACACACAAAAAAAAATTCAAAATTTAAATCGAAATTGTCTAATTGAAACACTTAATAGAAGTCGCAATGTTCAATTAGAACGAAGCCTAGTGCGAGTGTCTAAATGAAATAGCATGGCAGGTTTAAGGGTCGAATATGTGTAAAGCCTAGTCTTTGTTGAATCTTTATGTTTAGAATATCTTAAGATTTCAGGCTGCTCAATTTTTATATGGAATGGTCAGCTGATATCATTTGAATCAGGGGTGGAGCTACAACAATCGGAGGATGGTTAACTGACCCTCCTTCATCGAATGATTATACTCTGTATTACACAATTTTGAACAAGCAATTGAATACTCTTAGTGAAATTTGTGATTATGCCACTTATTAGGAGTTGATTTGAGATATACTAAAAAACATTGCAAAGAACATAATCATTTCTTATTGTGAAGATTAATACCCCGCGACATGGACACTAAGGTTAGTTTTCATACGGAGAAGCGGCGACCTCATTCATTCATTCTAGCAACTCATTAGTCATTGCCCTATTTTGAGATTTTGTTCGTTATAGATGGACATAATCAGTGTCCTATGACTAAATGTGCACTAATTTTGGTAAGATGGATGACTATTAGTTCTCGACCTCAAAGAATACAGTATTTTGGGCCTTTTCTCAGCTTTCCTCACTGGAACAATCAAAATTCTGATACTTGACTTAAATTATCTACATATGAAACTTAAAAAAAGCCTTAATGGATCTTATTAGCTCCCATTTCACCCTGTGACTGGCAGATGTTGATCCTATTCCCCTTCCTAAACATATACTACTCAGTGATCTACAAAATCCAAACCGAAAAATCAGTAGCACATTTCAAAAAAATTGAAATATATGTTCTAATGAAACAATGTGTTTAATGTTGGACATAATTTTCAGCTATATATGATCAATTGTATCATTTTACTCTCTGAAATTCCTACATATATGATGTACTTATCAGTCTGATTACCATAATGAATATTGGGTTCTGTGATTGCAAACTTTTCATAAATCTTGTATCGAGAGTTGGGCTTACTTTAAAAAGTTGGGATAAATTAGCAATTAAGTAACAATTACTAACATAATTACTCGAAATAACATAATTCAAAATATTTATTTAAAATGATAGAATGAAAATATTTTTATAAAATATGTGTATTCATATTTTAGTATTTTAAAATAATTTTATTTATGGAAAGAGTCATTTATTTGTAACGACCTGTGGGTTAGTCGTTTTAAGCAGCAGATTTTATTTCTGGCAAAAAAAACTGTCTGAGTCGACGGAACCCACGATGGACCGTCATGGGCACGACGGGCCGTCGAGGGGGTCTCGTTCCAAAACACTTAGAATTCTGAAATTTGGGTACTGAAATTGACTCTCTGAACTTCGTGACGACATGGCAGGACGGACCGTCGCGGGCACGCCGGACCGTCACAGACCCTTTAGTGGAATTGAGTCTCTGAACTCTGTGACGGAGCAGCTGGACGGACCGTCGCAGGCGCGACGGGCCGTCACAGGCGCGACGGGCCGTCACAGGCTGCGTAATCCCAGGCTGGGTCGGATTTCTGCTTAGTAATTTAAGGGGCGTTTTGGACTATTCCTGCTTTAATTATAAAGTTAGTGGGTTAATGTTAATAAGTCTAATTACTTGGGGGTTAAAAGAGGTAACCTTGAGTTAATTAGTGGGTTATTATTGCCATCTTGATACTTAGTTATATTCTAATTAGGGTAAAAGAAAGAGGGTTTGAATAAGAACAATAGAAAGAACAAGGAGAGGGAAAGAGAAACGAGAAAGAGAGAAACGAACGAAGAGGAAAA
>NC_028643.1:59271070-59307474 GCF_001406875.1 Solanum pennellii
TTGAAGTTCCGGCATGGACTAGCTTTTGTTTATTTTAGCTTCTTAGAATACTCCTAGTTTAGTAATTTGATCATAGATGTTCTTGTGGTGATGACTTCCAGATTTTGGGGAATAATAGATGTTGAATTTTAGAAGTTATTGAATTGGTTTTTAATTAATGAGTTTAAGTCTTCCGCATTACTTTCTGTTGATATTATATTGAAATGTTAGGGTTTAGATTGGTTGGTTCGCTCACATAGGAGGGTAAGTGTGGGTGCCAGTCGCGGCTCGGTTTTGGGTCGTGACATTATTGGATCAAAATTCACACTAATAACCATTTTAAACTGAAAAAGTAATTAATATAATTTACCTTTTTTCATTACCATTCACCTTTCTTCCCCACATTTCTCATTTCTTCACCATATCTCACATTTCAAGTTTAGATTCCTTCAAGGTGTTAAATTTTTGCTCACCGAGAAATTCTTTATTTTTAGACTAAAACTATTTATTAATTCAAGCAGATTTTTCTCGACTGGCAAGGTAGTGTACATCATCCGAAATTATTTTTTTTGCTTTGATGTTTAAAGCACTGATTATACGCCTTACAGATTTCTTGTTGAATTGTCCAATTTTCATGTGATTTTGTTTAAATATTCATCATATATTTATAATTTTCAATTTTTTGTGATTCTCTGTTAATTTTTTCAAATTCTGTAGATTCTAGAAATTCATATATATGTTTATATTGTTTGATGTTGAATACATTTTTTTAAATATGATGTTGAAAACATTTATATCATTATACAAAATTCAATATAAAAACTAGAACGAATACAAATATAAATAATGTATCTGTTAGAATGAATACGACTTAGGAAAGAAAACATAATTTTGAAGAGAAAAATAAAATGAATACAAATATGTTTCTCCAATAAAATAACTACAGATTCATTTGGCATACCTAATGGAATGAATACGAACTAATAAAACAAGTTTAATTATACAAAATACAACATGAAAATTAAAATGAATACAAATACAAATGAAATATATATTGTAACGAATACGATTTGAGAAAGGATACGAAATTCTGGTAAATAAAATAAATACATTGTGAGAAAAGTATGTCAAATAACATATAAAAATATAACATGAAAACTAGAATGAATACAAATACAAATAACATACGTATTGGAACGAATACGATTTTAAAAAGGATACAAAATTCTGAAAAATAAAATAAATGCACTGTGAGAAAAGCATTCCAAATGACATATAAAATTATAGGTGTTCAAATTCGATAATTTTAAAAAATCAAAAAAAATTAATAGATAAAACTCTAAGATATTATTATAAAGTTTCATAACAATAACTAGTTTTCAAAAATAAGAAAAAATAATGACCTTTAGGAAGAAGGATGAGACCACCTATTATAGGTCTTGTAATCTTTTGTAAGGAAAGATAATAAAGATCTTCAGCACTTACTCTAATTTGAAATATCGCCCCCTGTTTTTCTCTAGTTTGTTATTTCTTGATTATATTATGTTAAATTAAATAAAGAAAAAAATATATAAGTCAACCCATAACAAACTAAAATATTGTAATTTCTAATACATATTGAAAGTACTGCTAAATGATCCTATTAAATGTCAAAATATTGTTGTTTTGAAAAATTTTCCTAAAAGTTATTGCACGTAGTAATGGAAATTGGGGCGGGGTAGGGTAGGACAGGGTAGAGCAAACCTTGACACACCCTGTTCTGCCCCATTGAGAACGTGTGTGATTGACTTCAGAGGTAGATGGGATGACCATCTGCCTTTGATAGAGTTCTCGTATAATAATAGCTATCACTCCAGCATTGAGATGGCACCGTTTGAGGAATTGTATGGTAGGAGGTGTAAATCTCCAATTGGGTGGCTCGAGGTTGGAGAGTCATCCATTTTGGGTCCGGAGATCATTCATGAGGCCTTAGAGAAGGTTAGAGTGATTAGGGACAGGTTGGCTACTGCTTACAGCCGACAAAAGTCATATGCAGACAACAGAAAGCGGCCCTTAGAATTTGAGGTTGGTGACCTGGTTTACTTGAAGATATCACCTATGAAAGGAGTGATGAGATTTGGTAGAAAAGGAAAGCTGGTCCGAGGTATGTTCGGCCATATGAGATCCTACAACGTGTGGGTGAGGTGGCCTATGAGTTAGCATTGCCTGCGGAGCTAGCTTCTGTCCATCCAGTCTTTCATGTCTCTAGGTTGAAGAAGTGCCTAGGTGATCCAGCATCGATTCTACCTGTGGAAGGTTTGGGGGTTGATGAAGACTTGTCTTATGAGGAGGTACCTGTTGAGATCTTAGACAGACAGGTCAAGTGGCTGAGGAACAAGGAGATTGTCACAGTGAAGGTATTGTGGAGAAATCATCTTGTTGAGAGTGCTACGTGGGAGGCTGAGGCCGACATGAGATCTCGCTACCCTCATATTTTCAGCTCTTGAGGTTATATTTCCTACTCTTAAGTCTATTTTTTTCTTATCTCTCTGTATTTTGTTGCTATTGCTTGACTGTGCATAGTGATTATGTTATGATCTGATCGGCATTACGATGTGTAGTGGTAGTGTCATTCGGGGACGAATGTTCCTAAGGGGGGGGAATAATGTAACAACCCTATAAATGAATAGGATAAATACTTAGGGTGATTTATTTAGTATTTAAAATCTGAAATTTCAAGGGAAAAATGCTCCTTTCACTAAGCCAATTAAATCAGGTTTTTATTTAAATTAATAAGGAGTCTTAGTTTGACTGATTCCCAAACTAAAACTCCTATTATTTTACTACTCTCTCTCTCTCATGATCTCTCTCTAACGTTCATCATTCTCTCCCTCACGTTTGTTTCTGCCAAAACAGCTTCAAGAACTGAAATAATATTAAGAGTTCTTCACACTTGAAGAACTCACATGAAATTTCAAAAAAAACAAAGGAACCAAAAACGTTAAGGCAAAGAGAAGTTGTCCGTCGAGTGGTGTGGACGTTGAGGAAGCTTGGACTGATTTTGGAGAGGGTTTTGGGCAGCAACTTCGACGTTTGAACAATCAAATAAGGTATGGGTTTCTTTCCTCTTGGTTCCTTTCCCAAGAGACCCCTTAAGATTCAGTTATTCAGTCCAAAAACTAGGATTGTTTTCTCCGTTGCATGTCCCTGTCACTAGCTCCCAATAATTCGTAGGTTGGGTATGTTTGCTGGTAGATTTAGGTATGTGTGATATTCTTGTGTTGAATGTGAATATGTTTATGTACGTGAAATCATGAAAATAACAATAAATGTGTGTTTGAAGTTATGTGCAAGTTTGTGAATGTGGCAAAGGCCTTGGCTTGATGCTCAAAATTTGATAAGGTTGTAGTTGTTGTTTTGTGTGCATAAATCCATGAAAAATCGTGATGTCCATTTAAGGAAATGTGGCTGATTGAGTGACAATCTTTTAGCCAAATAAACTCATGAAAAATACACCTAAAGATGTGTTAAAATGGTATATGAATACACCCTATGAATCAAGTTAAAACGTTGATAAAAATAAATCGAAAATGACCAAAATTTCCAGCAACTATGCAAGGTTAAATTAGACTAAAGTTTAATAATGAAAATCGGGAAATTTAATACATTTTAAAGAGTTGAGGCCACCAGGATTGGAACCTGTGACCTCACCTTTTGGCTACTGGAATTCGCGAGAAAAAGAGACGAAAATGAGGCTCGGGGAATCGAACTCGACCCACTGGTTTGGGAAAGGAGAGGAAAATGATTTAATTAAATAAATGGGAGGTGTGGGAATCGAACCCACGACCTCCAGGCACCATGTAAAAGAAGATAAAAATAAAGAAAAGAAAATGTGAGGCATGGGAATCGAACCCACGACCTCAAGGTTGGAGAGGAGAATGGCAAAATTAAATAAGAAAATAAAGTGAGGCTGTGGGGGCTCGATCCCACAACCTCACTACCAAGGCACCTAGTTAAGAAATCTTTAATTAAAAATAAAGATAGGAGGTTGTGGGGGTTCGAACCCACAACCTCACAGCCTAGCGAAATTAAAACTAAAATAAGGAGGCTGTGGGGGGTTCGAACCCACAACCTCCCAATGTCCAGCGAAAATAGAGAATAAAATGAAAGAGGCTGTGGGGGTTTGATCCCATAACCTCTTGGTTTGGGCGACAAAGGGCCATGTGATGTTAATGAAAAATAAAAAGGGGTTGTGGGGGTTCGAACCCACAACCCTTCCGCCAAATTAAGTGGAAAACCAAGTAGAGAATTAAAGATATATTATTAATGTTGGGGTTTAATCTAGAGTCCCAATATCATGGGGATTAAAAATAAAATCAATGAACATGTAAATTGTTATTCAATAGATTCGAACTTGGGTTCCCTTGCCCAAACTTTCGTATTGATACATAAGTTATACGTGAACAAAATACCCAAGAATAATGCCACCTACTTAGATCAAATCAAGATCTTGGCATATATACAAGATACATAGTTCTTGTACTACATAATCTTAGGAATGTAGGAATCACTTAACGAACTATGAATGAAGCCCCATGGCTTGTATGTATAGACACATAAGTCTAACATACGCTCAAAAGTAAGTGAACCTAAGATGTATGTAATGAAATGATGAACCCTAGAAGGGTTAAGTATGAGTGTAAGATACACTAAATGGCCAAGTGCATTGGCATATGATGAGATGAACAATGAAATGATGAAATAATCAATGAAATGATGAAACCCTAGAAGGGTTAAGAAAGGGTGTGAAACATACTAAATGGCCAAGTGCATTGGCATATGATGAAATGAACATTCACGTAATAAGAGGTGAGTAACTATGAAAAATAAAGGTGTTAATGATAATGAATGTGGTGACAACATGATATGAGGCTAATGTAAATGATGAGAGCAATCTCAAATGAGCCTAAGTAAATGTTACCAATACGTACTCACCTATGAGAGTGTAAGATAATGAATATATCAGTCTCTATGAACAACCTAATGAGAGTATTGATCTTAACACACTCAATACTAATGATGAGATTAGAAATCATCTAATGAGCTATGATGTCCTCATACTAGAAGCCAGCTTCCATGACGTATGAGATGAATGTAATGGAACTTTATGCTGAGCACCGATAGGCTAGCTATGAGCGGTAATGCCTTCTTTCGGGAAGGGCGGAGGTTCACGTAACTCTCATGAGATGAGACTGTCCGGCTTGCCGGGTATGGGTCTCCTTATATCTCCTAGTCTTCGAACCTATACTGCCAATATAGGGATCTGGCAGGGTTAGATTCCCATGTACGCTAGCATGTTATGGATCACTTTGGCCGGTGATTCCACCTCTTTTAGGTGTGGGGGAGACACTGGATTTCATGATGCTCACATGATCTATGTCGGTTAAAGTTAAAGTTCCCAATGAATGAATGAGATCAGCCTTAAATGATGCACATAATGAAATGAATGATATCAAAGGTGTTAGGATAGGATAATCAAAAGGTGAGTTAAACTCAAGTAATGACATTAGGTCATTCTTGGTCATTACACAACTAACCCGATGAAAATCTTATACTACATCCTAGGTATAGCTGGTATTTACACTGGCTATGAATGAAATGAAATGGAGTACGTATGAATGAACGAAGCAGAGTCAGTGTTTGCTAATGAAGACTCCCTAGTTGAGGTCCCATCTGTTGATCCCTCATTTCTGGGATGTCTTAATGTTAAGTCCATGATTCTGAGGTCTCATCGCATATGAATGAATGATATTAAAAAAGTTATGTGCTACATACAAAATGGGTTGTATGCTATATGATATGTGTTTTGTGTAAATGTTATGTTCGGTGTGCAAATGTGAAAAGTATGATGATGTATATTACTCTCATGGCATAACTTTTCTATTCCAAATCTGGAAAGCTCCCTGACTTTCCTAATCCAAATTTGGAAAGCTCATTGACTTTCCTAATCCAAATTTAGAAACTTCCATAATCTCAATTTGTCAAGTCCACAGACTTGACCTCCAAAAATCATGTTGTCAGGAAAGAGCTATTCTTTCTCATGCATGTCCGTGGTGTGTGCTTGCATATTCCCATACTTAGTGCAAGTGTGAATAAACACTATACAAACTCTACTATTTTAGGTGCAGGCACATGTGGACGATAGAGCTACAGGATCATCGTTGCAGTTATCCGGACAATCAACATTCATCCGGTTTTGGTAGGTCTTCATGCTTTCGAGGATGCTACAGTTTTATATTCTAGCTTAGTTTTAGAGTTGAGCTAGTGGAGCATGTTCCACTAGCGTTTCTTTCCTGTTTTTATTCAGACTATGTATTGGTGCCATTTTGACAATTATACACTTAATAAGAATCGAACTATTTCTTTCAGTTGCTTATCTCTTAATGTTAGATGGTTGATGGTGAACATTTACATATTAATGAGAATGTTTCTATAAGTGTGTTAAGAAACAAAAAGTTTCAAATTTTTCGCTAAAAATTAACCTATGTGAAGTAAGAATAACGTAAGTAGGCTTGTCTGCGACCTCTGAGAGGTCAACGACGCCGGTCTCGTCTGGTGTCTAGATTCCAGTCGTAACATTATTTGAATTGTTGATAATCACCATTATTTTGGTAAGTTTCATCTTTAACTAATGTAGATTAATATAAGTTCCATACAAGCTTAGAGATTAAGGGGTCTTTTAGTATGTGGGATGAAATAGACGAGGATCTTATATCGGACTTTACATTGCTAAAAGAAGTCCTCTCCACAAGAAAATCCATGGCAGACTGACAAACCATGGCAGACAAAAAGAAAAAGAATAAGTAGCTTAATAAAGCAAAAGCAAAAATATTGATTCGTAAGTTTGAATTAGTAGTTTACTAACATGCTACTATAAGAATTTAATTCACGTGTATATATAATAACTTAATATGTTTCTTCATCCAAAAAAAGCTTAATTGATTCAAGTATACATTACCAATTCAATTTACTATATTATGGAGGTTATTATTCTATTTTTCATGTTACGTTACAAGCTTGATATGATAGATAATAATGTTTCATCGAAAGGACTCACAAGTCCATAATTTGAGTGAATTTGGTAATCAGAAAAATAAATAATGGATCAAATATTGTACAATGCGGGGAAGAACGGCAGCAAATAGATTTAAGAAAAAGTTAGGACCTTCCCTCGAAATTCAATTTTAGGGTATTGAACCGCTCATGTCCACAATAATGAGAAATGGTGACGAGTACAATACTCAAAATAAATACTCTAACTCACTTTAAATTTAAATGTCTTACAATAACATTGTTTATTCTCTTTATTTTTCCTCACAAACTAGATCTCTCACTTCTCTCCACACTTGAGTCTAATAGTTTTCCTTGTATACTTACTTGTATATTGTCACGACCCAAAACCGAGCCGCGACTGGCACCCACACTTACCCTCCTATGTGAGCGAACCAACCAATCTAAATCCTAACATTTCAATTTAATATCAACAGAAAGTAATGCGGAAGACTTAAACTCATTAATAAAACCAATTCAATAACTTCTAAAATTCAACATCTATTATTCCCCAAAATCTGGAAGTCATCACCACAAGAACATCTATGATCAAATTACTAAACTAAGAGTATTCTAAGAAGCTAAAATAAACAAAAGCTAGTCCATGCCGGAACTTCAAGGCATCAAGACATGAGGAAGAAGATCCAGTCCAAGCTAGAAGCATTAGCTCACCCTGAAATCCGGTGTAATGAAGACTGGCTAGAGTTGCGGTTGAGTTGAAGACGACGGTACGTTTGCTGCACTCCACAAATAACAAAGAAAACAAATACAAGTAGGGGTCAGTACAAAACACGGGTACTGAGTAGATATCATCGGCCAACTCAAAATAGAAAACAGTATATATCAGATAATATCATAAATCAACTACAATACTCAACGTGTAGCAACAACAAGTTCTATAATCATTAATAAACACCGCCAAGTTCACACATGAGGACTCAAGCCTCAATACCATACTCTTTTGGGAATTAGGTTCATTAGATTGAGTATATTAACATCTTTCAAGATTCTTTATCTTTATTCCTCTTGTGTCGGTACGTGACACTCCGCTCCCCTACTACTATGTGTCGGTACGTGACACTCCGCTCCCCTAATACTATGTGTCGGTTCGTGACACCCCGATCCCCTAATTCTACGTGTCGGTTCGTGACACCCGATCCCCTAATTCTACGTGTCGGTTCGTGACACCCGATCCCCTAATTCTACGTGTCGGTTCGTGACACCCGATCCCCTAATTCTACGTGTCGGTTCGTGACACCCGATCCCCTAATTCTACGTGTCGGTTCGTGACACCCGGTCCCCCTAATTCTACGTGTCGGTTCGTGACACCCGATCCCCTAATTCTACGTGTCGGTTCGTGACACCCGGTCCCCCTAATTCTACGTGTCGGTTCGTGACACCCGATCCCCTAATTCTACGTGTCGGTTCGTGACACCCGGTCCCCTAAATCTACGTGTCGGTTCGTGACACCCGATCCCCTAATTCTACGTGTCGGTTCGTGACACCCGGTCCCCTAATTCTACGTGTCGGTTCGTGACACCCGATCCCCTAATTCTACGTGTCGGTTCGTGACACCCGATCCCCTAATTCTACGTGTCGGTTCGTGACACCCGGTCCCCTAATTCTACGTGTCGGTTCGTGACACCCGGTCCCCCTAATTCTACGTGTCGGTTCGTGACACCCGCTCCCCTAATTCTACGTGTCGGTTCGTGACACCCGCTCCCCTAATTTCATTCTATTAATTCATCAATCCTTCTTTATACCAAGGCATCATCAACCCCATTACTTTAGTTCATCAAGCCTTCTTTTATACCAAGGCATCATCAATCTCATTAACAAAGTAGATTAGGGTTTTTCAAGATTTGGGATTCAATAGCTTCATCATGCTTATTTTATCACAATTATATACAAAATCACATCATGCATGCACACAATTAAGCATATAGAAGGGTTTACAATACTACCCAATACATATCATTCGCTATTAAGAGTTTACTACGGATAGCATAAACCATAACCTACCTCCACCGAAGATTCGTGATCAAGCAAGCAAATTCCCCAAAGTCTTGTTGTCCTCTTCGTTTCTCTCTCTCTCTACTCGTTCTCCCTCTCTTTCTGTTCTTTTTCTTTTTCTTATTCAAACCCTCTTTCTTTTACCCTAATTAGCATATAATTAAGTATAAAGGTGGCAATAATATCCCACTAATTAACTCAAGGTTACCTCTTTTAACCCCCAAGTAATTAGACTTATTAACATTAACCCACTAACTTTATAATTAAAGCAGGAATAGTCCAAAACGCCCCTTAAATTACTAAACAGAAATCCGACCCAGCCTGGGATTACGCAGCCTGTGACGGCCCGTCGTGCCTGCGACGGTCCGTCATGCAGGTTCGTCATGGACTCAATTTGTTTAAGGAGTCTGTGACGGCCCGTCGTGCCTACGACGGTCCGTCCTGCACTTCGTCGCCAAGTTCAGAGAGTCGATTTCAGTACCCAAATTTCAGAAGTCTAAGTGTTCTGGAACGAGACACCTGCGACGGTCCGTCGTGCCCACGACGGTTCGTCCTGCAGGTCCGTCGCCAAGTTCAGAGAGTCGATTTCAGTACCCAAATTTCAGAAGTCTAAGTGTTCTGGAACGAGACACCTGCGACGGTCCGTCGTGCCCACGACGGTTCGTCCTGCAGGTCCGTCGCCAAGTTCAGAGAGTCGATTTCAGTACCCAAATTTCAGAAGTCTAAGTCTTTTGGAACGAGACACCCTCGACGGCCCGTCGTGCCCATGACGGTCCGTCGTGGGTTCCGTCGACTCACACAGTTTTTCCAGAAATAAAATCTGCTGCTCAAAACGACTAAACAGGTCGTTACAATAGATACCAATTTACCCATCGTTCGTCCCCGAACGATCACGAGAAGAAAACAAGGGCGAAAAGGGAGTACCTGAATCTGTAAACAGGTGTGGGTATCTTTCTTGCATATCAGCCTCCTTCTCCCAAGTGGCCTCTTCAACTGGTCGATTCTTCCATTGGACTTTGATGGATGCAATCTCCCTTGATCTCAATTTGCGAATTTCTCTACCTAGAATGGCAATAGGCTCTTCCTCATAAGTCAAATTTTCATCAAGTAGAACCGAATCCCAACGAATGATGTAGTTTCCATCCCCATGGTATCTTTTTAACATAGACACATGAAATACCGGATGCACTCCGGACAGCCCTGGAGGCAAGGCTAACTCATAAGCCACCTCTCCTACTCGCTTAAGTACTTCAAAGGGACCAATATACCTTGGGCTTAGTTTACCCCTTTTACCAAACCGCATCACCCCTTTCATGGGCGAAACCTTCAGCAAGACTTGCTCACCCTCCATAAACTCCAAGTCTCTAACCTTTCGATCTGCATATTCCTTTTGCCTACTTTGAGCCGCTAGAAGCTTTTCTTGAATAGATTTCACCTTCTCTAATGAATCCCTCAAAAGGTCAGTACCCCAAGGTCTAACCTCAAATGCATCAAACCAACCAATGGGAGACCTACATCTCCTCCCATACAATGCTTCGAAAGGAGCCATATCAATACTTGAGTGATAGCTATTATTGTATGAAAACTCCGCTAAGGGTAAGAAGCTATCCCAATGGCCACCAAATTCTATCACACATGCACGAAGCATATCCTCCAACACTTGAATCGTTCGCTCAGACTGTCCATCGGTCTGAGGGTGAAATGCAGTACTAAGGTCCAACCTAGTACCTAATTCAGCATGCAATGTTCTCCAAAACTTAGAAGTAAACTGCGTACCTCTATCTGATATGATGGAGAGTGGAACTCCATGCAACCGAACAATCTCTGAGATATAGAGTTTGGCTAACTTTTCTGCATTGTAAGTCACCTTGACCGGAATGAAGTGAGCAGACTTAGTTAACCTATCCACAATTACCCAAATAGAATCAAACTTACCCAATGTCTTTGGAAGACCAACCACAAAGTCCATTGCAATCCTTTCCCACTTCCATTCGGGAATGGGCATTCTCTGAAGTGTTCCTCCGGGCCTCTGGTGTTCATACTTTACTTGTTGACAATTTGGACATTTGGCAACAAAATCAACAATGTCGCGCTTCATTCTACTCCACCAAAAGTGTTGCTTTAGGTCACGGTACATCTTGGTTGCACCAGGATGTATAGAATATCCGGAACTATGAGCCTCTGTAAGAATAGTGTGGATCAAATCCTCAACACGGGGCACACATACCCTTCCCTTGATTCTCAAAACACCTTCCTCATCGATTGTTGCTTCTTTAGCCTCTCCTCGCAACACTTTATCTCGGATCCGGATCAATTTCTCATCATTAAACTGTTTTCCCTTGATCTTGTCAAGAAAAGAAGATCTCGCCTCCACACTGGCCAAAAATCCTCCCTTCTCATTTACTTCAAACCTCATAAGGTCATTAGCCAGAGTCTGAACCTCTCTAGCCAATGGGCGTCTAGAAGCTTGTAAGTGAGCTAGACTACCCATGCTCCCTGCTTTTCTACTTAAGGCGTCTGCCACCACATTAGCCTTTCCTGGGTGATACAAGATAGTGACATCGTAATCCTTCAGTAGTTCCATCCATCTCCTCTGTCTCAAGTTCAAATCTTTTTGAGTAAAGACATACTGTAGGCTACGATGATCCGTGTATACTTCACACTTAACCCCATATAGATAGTGTCTCCATTGCTTTAATGCAAACACTACCGCAGCCAACTCCAAATCGTGGGTCGGATAATTACGTTCATGCACCTTTAATTGCCTCGAAGCATACGCAATTACGTTCTTCTCTTGCATTAGCACTGCACCCAAACCAGAATAGGATGCATCACAATATACAATGAAGTTCTTACCCTCTACTGGCAAGGTAAGGATAGGTGCGGTAGTCAACAAGGTCTTGAGTTTCTGAAAGCTTTCCTCACATTCATCCGACCATACAAATGGAACATTCTGCTTAGTCAAGTTCGTCAATTGGGAAGCAATAGAAGAGAATCCCTTGACAAATCGACGGTAGTAACTGGCTAAACCAACAAAGCTTCTTATTTCTGACACATTAGTAGGTCTTACCCAATTCTTCACTACTTCGATCTTAGAAGGATCCACCATCACTCCATCCTTAGAAACCACGTGCCCCAAGAAGGACACTGAATCTAGCCAAAACTCACACTTGGAGAATTTGGCATAAAGCTTTTTCTCCCTCAACATTTCCAACACAATTCTCAAATGCTCCTCATGTTCCTTCTTACTCTTGGAGTATATCAGTATATCATCAATAAATACGATCACAAAGAGATCCAGATATGGCTTAAAAATCCCGTTCATCAAGCTCATGAAAGCAGCAGGGGCATTCGTTAGTCCAAAGGACATTACCAAGAATTCATAATGCCCATACCTGGTTCGAAAAGCAGTCTTTGGCACATCTGCTGCCCGTATTTTCAATTGATGATAACCAGACCTCAAGTCAATCTTAGAGAAGACACAAGCACCTTGTAACTGATCGAACAAATCATCAATGCGAGGAAGAGGATACCTGTTCTTAACAGTTACTTTATTCAGTTGCCGGTAATCTATGCACATCCGAAGACTCCCATCTTTCTTCTTCACAAACAAAACAGGAGCACCCCAAGGGGATGCACTCGGTCTAATAAAGCCTTTCCCTAACAATTCTTGAAGTTGGGCTTTTAATTCCCTTAACTCTGCTGGAGCCATTCTATAAGGGGGTATGGAAATGGGACGAGTACCCGGCTCCAAATCAATGCAAAAGTCAATATCTCTGTCTGGTGGAATACCAGGAAGGTCTGCAGGGAACACATCCAGAAACTCACGAACTACCGAAACCGACTCAATCGAAGGTACTTGGGTAGTATCATCCCTGAGGTGTGCCAAGAACGCTAAACACCCTTTACTAACCATTTTCTTAGCACGAAGAAAGGAGATGATACGAACTGGAGTGGAAGTGTAGTTACCCTCCCACACTAACGGATCTGTCCCAGGCTTGGCTAACGTTACAGTTTTAGCATTACAATCTAAGATTGCAAAATTTGGAGAAAGCCAAGTCATACCCAGAATTACATCGAAATCAACCATTTCTAAGATAACCAAGTCTACATGAGTATTGCTCCCCATAAAAGTCACCAGACAAGACCTATATACCTTTTCGACTATCACAGACTCACCCACCGGAGTAGAAACACGAATAGGCATGTCAAGCAATTCACAATGTAAATTAAGACCAGTAGCAAATGAGGAAGATACATATGAAAATGTGGAGCCAGGATCAAATAATACAGAAGCCATGCAATCACAAACCAAAAGATTACCTGTGATAACAACATCTGATGTCTCCGCTTCAGACCGCCCAGGGAAAGCGTAACAATGGGCCCTATCACCTGTCTGCCCGTTGCCCCTACCATGTGGTGTTGTAGTAGCTCCAATTTGTCCGTCACCCCGGCCGTTTTGGTGACCACCATTACCTCGGCCACCACGCCCTCCAGAATAACGGCCTCTTCCATGACCACCTCTACCTCTGACTGTTGGGGGTCTGTAACCTTGTTTTGGACAAAACCTCCTAATGTGTCCGATCTCTCCACATTCATAACACTCTCTGGACTCAAGCATAGGTCTCTGTGAGAACGACGAAGTCTGGGGATGACCTCCAGACTCAGAGAAGTGTTGACCGGTCTGCGGTGGACCCCCAACTACGGTCTGTAGTGAAGACTGAATTGGTCGGACTGAGTAACCTCCTGAACCCTGTCCTCTAGAGTAAGAACCATTAAACTCACCTCCCTTTCGAAACCTTTTAGATGTCGATGCCATGGTGAAGTCGTCTGGCTTCACTCCCTCCACCTCTATCACGAAGTCTACCACTTCTTGGAAGGATTTCGCTGTAGCCGCTACCTGTAAGGCTGAAATCCGCAAATCTGACCTCAACCCTTTCACAAAACGGCGAATCCGCTCTTGTGAACTGAAGCAAAGCTGGGTGGCATACCTAGATAATGCACGAAACTTAGCCTCATACGCAGTGACCGTCATTCTGCCTTGCTCTAGGCTCAAGAACTCATCTCTCCTCCTATCCCTCAAGGTCCGGGGGATATACTTCTCCATAAATAAGCTAGAGAATGACGCCCAAGTCATGGGTGGTGCCTGTGCGGGTTGACACTCAACATGTGACCGCCACCACATTTTGGCGTTCCCTTGAAACTGATAAGTCACAAACTCAACACCAAACCGTTCTACTATACCCATCTTATGTAGTAACTCATGACAATCAACCAGAAAGTCGTAGGCATCCTCAGATTCAGCACCCTTAAAGACTGGAGGTTTCAATTTCAAGAACTTACTGAAAAGTTCATGCTGATCGCTTGTCATTATAGGCCCTGTAGTCAAACGAGGAAACGTGCCTATTTCCAATGGAGCATCCATGCGGGGAGCCGCAGCAGTTGCCTGTTGTACTTCCGGAACCTGAGGTGCTGGTGCAGAAAACACTGGAGGTGTTTGACCTTGATCAGATAACCCACTAAGATAAGCAAGAACCTGATTAATCATCTCTGGGGTAGGTTGGGGTGGTAGTTCCTCATTCTGCACTTGCTCAGTTTCCCCTTCCTCACCCTCTCTTACTACTTCCTCAGTCGGTGGAGGAGTCACCGCCCTAGTACTAGATGGGGCAGGTGCTTGTCCTCTTCCCCTAGAGGACGTCCTCCCACGACCTCTACCACGGCCTCTTGCCGCTGCTCTTCCTCGAGCTACAGCCCCAGTGGCTGGCTCAGACGCACCCTGTCCCGCCGGTGCTGGTGTTGACGTAGTCGTTGCTCTAGTTCTAACCATCTGCGAAATAGAGTGAAGATGGTCAGATACCAATTTGTATCACCTAGATACCAATTGGATCCAAGTAATAGCACGAAAGAAAGAAAGAATGGAATTTTCCTAAAGTCCTATAGCCTCTCAAAGAAAAGTAAAGGCGTCCCCCTACCGTTCCTTAAGACTCTACTAGACTCGTTCTTGTGTGATGAGACCAACGAACCTAATGCTCTGATACCAAGTTTGTCACGACCCAAAACCGGGCCGCGACTGGCACCCACACTTACCCTCCTATGTGAGCGAACCAACCAATCTAAACCTTAACATTTCAATTTAATATCAACAGAAAGTAATGCGGAAGACTTAAACTCATTAATAAAAACCAATTCAATAACTTCTAAAATTCAACATCTATTATTCCCCAAAATCTGGAAGTCATCACCACAAGAACATCTATGATCAAATTACTAAACTAAGAGTATTCTAAGAAGCTAAAATAAACAAAAGCTAGTCCATGCCGGAACTTCAAGGCATCAAGACATGAGGAAGAAGATCCAGTCCAAGCTAGAAGCATTAGCTCACCCTGAAATCCGGTGTAATGAAGACTGGCTAGAGTTGCGGTTGAGTTGAAGACGACGGTACGTTTGCTGCACTCCACAAATAACAAAGAAAACAAATACAAGTAGGGGTCAGTACAAAACACGGGTACTGAGTAGATATCATCGGCCAACTCAAAATAGAAAACAGTATATATCAGATAATATCATAAATCAACTACAATACTCAACGTGTAGCAACAACAAGTTCTATAATCATTAATAAACACCGCCAAGTTCACACATGAGGACTCAAGCCTCAATACCATACTCTTTTGGGAATTAGGTTCATTAGATTGAGTATATTAACATCTTTCAAGATTCTTTATCTTTATTCCTCTTGTGTCGGTACGTGACACTCCGCTCCCCTACTACTATGTGTCGGTACGTGACACTCCGATCCCCTAATTCTACGTGTCGGTTCGTGACACCCGATCCCCTAATTCTACGTGTCGGTTCGTGACACCCGGTCCCCCTAATACTACGTGTCGGTTCGTGACACCCGCTCCACTAATCTCATTCTATTAATTCATCAATCCTTCTTTTATACCAAGGCATCATCAACCCCATTACTTTAGTTCATCAAGCCTTCTTTTATACTAAGGCATCATCAATCTCATTAACAAAGTAGATTAGGGTTTTTCAAGATTTGGGATTCAATAGCTTCATCATGCTTATTTTATCACAATTATATAATCACATTCATACAAGCATACAATTAAGCATATAGAAGGGTTTACAATACTACCCAATACATATCATTCGCTATTAAGAGTTTACTACGAATAGCATAAACCCTAACCTACCTCCACCGAAGATTCGTGATCAAGCAAGCAAATTCCCCAAATTCTTGTTGTCCTCTTCGTTTCTCTCTCTCTCTACTCGTTCTCCCTCTCTTTCTGTTCTTTTTCTTTTTCTTATTCAAACCCTCTTTCTTTTACCCTAATTAGCATATAATTAAGTATAAAGATGGCAATAATATCCCACTAATTAACTCAAGGTTACCTCTTTTAACCCCCAAGTAATTAGACTTATTAACATTAACCCACTAACTTTATAATTAAAGCAGGAATAGTCCAAAAAGCCCCTTAAATTACTAACAAAAATCTGACCCAGCCTGGGATTTACGCAGCCTGTGACGGTCCGTCGTGCCTGCGACGGTCCGTCACGATGGTCGTCGCAACCTCCCCAAAGTCCAGGTGGACTGTGACGGCCCGTCACACCTGTGACGGTCCGTCCTGCACCTCCGTCCTGACGATCAGAGACTCGTTTCCCGTACCAATTTCTCAAGAGTTGAAGTGTTTTGCAACGGGAGCTTACGACGGCTCGTCGTGGATGTGACGGCACGTCCTGCAGGTCCGTCACAGATTACAGAGAGTCGATTTTCAGTTCCCAATTTCAGAATTTCTAAGTATGCTGAAACGAGACCCCCTCGACGGTCCGTCGTGCCCATGACGGTCCGTCGTGGGTTCCGTCGTCTAAGCCAGTTTTTCCAGAAATAAAATCTGCAGCTCAAAACGACTAAACAGGTCGTTACATATATATTGTACAAAGAAAGCCTCAGCAGAGACTTCACCATTAAGAGCAATAGTTTTCCTATATATATATAAGAGAAAACAAATTAAAGGAGGATCATAAATTTGAATATATAATAGCGTACATATGGATAAGCTCTTCCATGTGTGCAGCATCATCACCGAAAAGTTGGTCATTGCTGTCCTGCCCATGATATCTGTGACAAGAAGGATGATGGTGGTGGTACCTGAATGGACGGGTAATGATCCTGAAGACAGAGCAAGGCGAGATAAAAAAGTAGTCGAAAATATAATGAAGACAGCTCCACCCTATTATGACAATGACCTTCACAGCTGGTTTCACACTGCGAGCTGGAGTTTTTGAAAGCGATAAGAAAGGAGGGATGATAATTCTATTAAGGAGAAGAGCATTCCGTACATTTGTTGTTTCAGATATCATCGCCTTAACATTCTCTGTATTCGTCTACTTTTACATTGCAACAATAACAATATCAGAGTTACAAGTTATTGTCCAGCTTTATAATAATGTAACTTTGTTGCAGCTTCTGTTGATGTCAGCAGGTGTAGTTTCACTTGCAACAGGTATGTATGCTACTTTAGCACATTCACTTGGTCTTGCCGTTACTGTGTGTGTTATCAGCGCCATCTCTTACTATCTCGTCTGCTATATGATTCTTCTTCCTAAAACAAGGTCTACCAAAAATCGTCTCAACAAATCCATTATATAGTATATCAATAATATAAGATTTCATGATGCAGCTTGCAATGTATATATTATATTCTTCTGATAAACTTATGTTCTATATATTAAAAAACATTTTTCAGCTTCTCTTCTTATTATGTCAGTGAGAAGATAAGTTAAGCGGTTTTGGAACTATATATCTTCTGTAACACGTTCGATTGGCTTTAATTTAATAATCATATATATGGTGTAGTTCAATCGTCTTTGTATGTGATTACAAATCAATTCAATGATCCTGCAAACTAAGTGTTTGATTGGCATCAGAGCATATGTTATTTGTTACCTAGTTATATATATATTTATGGCAGAGGAATGAATATTAGTGATTAAATATCCCTCTGTTCCATTTTGGTTCTTATGACTTTGTTTTTCTTTTTGAATCATAATTATAAATTTTGAGAGTAGATCATAATCGATTTTCTTTGTTAAATCCTTTTATACAGACTGTTGTATAATATTTCGTTACGTGGTTAGTCCTAATCTACAGAAAAAAATTGTGAAGATGAGTTTCCACAAAACAACAAAAGGATAAGGTGAAATGTTTGATTGACAATTTGGTTAATCTATCTGATGATCTTACAAAAACACATGGTAATTACAAGAATTTGTGTGGGCTGGGGGCTTATCAACCATGGAGAAGAAATATATGGATTTACGATCAGCATTGCCTCAAAGATATTACTTCACAAATCTCCACATAAGTTGTTGGTCTAACATTTTATGCATAAATGAGGACTCTGTGTTTTGCTAATAGTTACATATTAATTTTTTTTTTTATCAAAAAGCAATTTTTCTACTCCATGAAGGTATGGGTAAAGTCTAATACATCCTACCCTCCCTAGACGAGTTTTTGGTCAAATTCATCCTTATAATACACCTCAAACTTAAACGACATCCTTAAACACACAAAACGTCCTTCAAATATTTAAAAGTAAACAATATCCATCCTTCTATTTGAATTGATCCCACAAAAATCAAGTCTAATTCTTCGTAATTATTATTTTTAAATATGCCAAAAATACTATTGTTAAACTTTTTCGCTAATTGAGTTTAGCGTCATGCAAAATCTTTTAATTTGACAATTTCTTTTTCATTTATTTTTAATGTAATTCGACATTAAAAATTATTATGAATATTTAGGTACCGATATTAGCTTTTTTTTTACTCTCAAACAAAAAACAAATGATATAAGTATTTCTATTTGGAATCAATATGTTTCTTCTCAATTAAATATGTTAGAAGCGTCGTTTGTTGGTGACTTCTGCTTCTAATAATGTAGAATGAAACTCAAATGCGAAACCTAATCAATATTTCGATCACTTCAAGATCAGATTGGCCAACAAATTTATTATCTAAATACAATTCTGCTTTGAAAAAGGCAAAGATAATTAAGCTCCAACTTTTCCGTTACTAAATGATAAAAAAAAAAAAGCAGATCATGTATCCTCACATCTTCCAAACATTTTTATTTGTTTCAGTAAGCATTGATGCATGTCTAAAAATTTTAATATTTTTTTCTAGAACTTCTTATAGCAGATAATGAAATTATGCATGAAAACTTTTGTTGATAATCACATGAACTGCTCATATTTTTGTAGAATCGATTAGTTTTCATATGATATCTAATAAATGGATGAGAATTATTCATTTTTAAAATTTGAAAGATGTTTTCTGCTAATAGTGATACTTTAAGAATGCAGTTTAAGTTTAGGGTATAGTTTAAGAATGTTTTTGACCAAAACCTCTCCCAGACTCAAGGATTTCACTGGTTTGTCTTTGTAATTGATGACTTTAGTCACTTGCTACATCAACTTTACTGCACATGATGCCAGAACTCTATTACATTGTTATAAAAGAACCAAAGAGTCATAATCATGGGCGGAGTTACCTTGTATGAAGGGGGTTCATTTAAATTTTTTCGGCAGAATATTATAGTATGTATACAAGGTTAAAATAATGTTATATGCATGTATAGTAGATGTTGAACCCCTTTCGACTACTTCATGTGTCTATTTCTACAGATTTTGAACTCACTTATTGAAAATCTTGGTTCCACCTCTGGTCATAATCTATATGAAACCTGGTATGTTTGGAAAGCCACCTTATATATATATATATATATATATATATATATATATTTCATTTACTAATATTATGAAAAAATTGATTTATATCTTTTTAAATTAATACATTTCAATTGAATTGATTGTAAAAACTAAAAGTATGAACTTTCTATAAACATCGTGAAAAGCATGTTTGATAAAAATATTAATACATAAATAAAATAGGGATAATACCCAATTACCCCCCTAGCCTATACCCAAAATCCCTACGACACACCTTATCTTTGATGAAGTCCTATTACCCCCTCCAACTTTTTTTTTAAGTAATATTTTACCCCTTGCGTGCCTACATGGCAAAAATAATCTGCAAGGTCGATTTGTTTGTTGAACACGCGCCAGGACCCACTTTTTCAGTTTTCGATAAAGTGACTTTAATGATATATACTCCTCCTCTCTCACGTCCCACCCCACTCCCTATACCCCATAATTAATAAATCTATATGAATAAAGATAATGAGTTTTGTTTCAAATTGTTAATATTGATCTTTTATTATTTTATCATTTGGTTTAATATAATTATCAAGTTCAGAATTAATAATCGACATAAAATAAGAATTAATAATCGACATAAAAAGATGTAAAGAATATATTAAATTTTACTTTACCTTTTCAAATCAAGGAGCTTGAATGATAATGGATGAAGCTTCTTCAAAAATGAAGAACCATAAACATGGGGTTATTTTTTGAAAAGAGGAAGAAGATGCTTTGAGAGAAACAATAAAATTTATTTTTGAATTTTTTTTCAAATTGCTTTGACACGTGGCACATTTTTATTGGCCATTGTTAGCCAAAAGCTGCACTCACTCTGCACTCACTCCGCACTCACGCGCCCTAGAAGGGTGAAATCACGATTTTTGCCACGTAGGCACGCAAGGGGTAATATATTACTTAAAAAAAAAGTTGGAGGGGGTAATAGGACCTCATCAAAGATAAGGTGTGTCGTAGGGATTTTGGGTATAGGCTAGGGGGGTAATTGAGTATTATCCCAATAAAATATAAATTATTAAACGTGTGACAAAAATATAATATATCAAGTCTAATTAAAAAATGACGTGCAATGTGAATTCAATATTACGAAAACAAATAAAACTGAAAATATAACATAAGTTATAAATTCAAAGCAAAAAAATTAACATAATACTCTTATAGCAAATTTCAACATAGCATGCATAAATACGATTTATATTTATTTTTTTCTTAAAAAGAAATGTAAGTCTATAACCTTACTTAACAATAAATTCTATTTTAATTTAAATATTAGAATAAGAATAATATTATGCTAATGAGAAAATAAGATGGCATAATGAAATGGATAATACGAAAAAATTGCATAGAATCACGTAAAGTAAGGTTGAAAACAAGAAAAAAATGTAATTTAATATATAAAATAAAAAATGAACTTTCACAATTTTTAGGATAATAAAAATAAAAAAAGAACTTAAAAAAATTAAAGCAAAAATAAAAATAAAAAGAAATTAAAAAGTAATCAACTGGTAATTCCCTTGCCAATTACCAATTACCTGTTGATCAAGTAATTACCTACCCAACCAAACAGGACAAACAGTGTAATTACACCTAATTACACCAAATCCAAGTGCCAGAATGTCACTCGAAACAAGCCCCGGAAGAATTAGTAAAGAATTAAGAGGACTGTAACTGCACCTATTCGAACTTGCTTACTTTCGTTGACAACTTTCTCTTCATCCTGCTGAAGGTCCAACTATTCGATCCATTATGTACATGTAGTTCGTTAGAATTATAAACTAGAAAGAAGAAATGATAAGGTTCAACAATAATTCTTTTTATCCATATTTATTTCAAAAGGTATACACATATATTTACATAAGCTTTTTCAAAGTAGATAACCATAATAATTAACAAATATGTAAAACTGCAACACTAATGTGTAACTATCTTTTGTTGTTGTTAAATATGATAGACCGTTATTTCAATATATATTTCAAAAAAAATAATTTATGTATAGTATAAATTTATTTAAACATAAGAATTACTAAAACTACTTAATTAAACCTCATATTAAAAAATATAAATAAATTCACAAATCATAAATCGGCATGACATAGGAGCACAAGACTACGATATTAACGATTGACTCTCTTGGATTATTGTTATCTAAGGTTTGATATATATGAACTAGATTGTTTTGATTTTTCACTGTTATTGTTGAATTACTTTACATAATATTTTTAAAAATTATTTAAAATGTAATTAAAATAATTATTTAAATAAGTAATTTAAATTTATTTATATGATAATAACGATAAAACTACTAAATTTTAAAAATTCTTAATCAATTTCTTTTTTTTCAAAAACATTAATTTGAGGGCAATAATAATAATATAATAATAATAATATTGTAACATGTAATGATCCGGAAGGTCATTTATCGAAATATATACAAAATTACTGTTTATCCATCCTGATAGTTATCGCAAGTCATTTTTGATCCGTCCATAAAATTGGTTTGAGAATTTTGGACTATTAAATAAGTATGGTTATATAATTGATGGGCAAAAGGCTCAAAAATACCCCTAAACTATTCGAAATAGCTCATATATATCCTTAAACTTTATTTCGGCTCAAATTATCCTTCACGTCATACTATTGGATCAAAAATACTCTTCTTATTAACGAAAGTTGTTAAATGCCACGTGGATGCCATATGGATGCCACATTGCATGCCAATAAGATTCCACTGCCACGTAGACAAAAATAGAAAGGGTCAAAAATACCCTTAAAATATCCGAAATAGCTCATATTTACCCTTAAACTATATTTCGGCTCAAAACTACCCTTCTTGTCAAAATATTGAATCAAAAGTGTTATTCTTATCAACAGAAGTTGTTAAATGTCATGTGGATGACAAATTGCATGCCAATAAAGTTCCATTGCCACATAGACTAAATCCCTAAATCCTAATTACTTCCCCCCTCATTTCATTATTTCAGAAATGATATATTTACCCGTTCTCCCTCATTTTGCGGCTAGGGTTTCATACTTTTCTTCGTGAATGGGTTTCAAAGTGGATATTCATGCTTGTAGGCTAGTAAATATTTTTTCTTATTTTATTATGTTTATAATTTCAAAGCATGATAGTTAGGATTTCACAACTTTCCCCTAATTTCGCAGCTAAGGCTTCGTAGCTTTCTTCGGGGCTGAGTTTCAAAGTGTATATTCATGGTTGTAGGTTAGTAGATAATTTTTCTTGTTTTATTACGTTTACGATTTCAAAGTATGATAGTTAGAATTTCACAACTTTCCCTTCATTTCGCGGCCAAGGTTTCATAACTTTCTTCGGAACTGAGTTTCAAAGTGTATATTCATGGTTGTAGGTTAGTAGATAATTTTTCTTGTTTTATTACGTTTACGATTTCAAAGTATGATAGGTAGAATTTCACAACTTTCCCCTAATTTCGCAGCTAAGGCTTCGTAGCTTTCTTCGGGGCTGAGTTTCAAAGGGGATATTCATGGTTGTAGGTTAGTAGATAATTTTTCTTGTTTTATTACGTTTACGATTTCAAAGTATGATAGGTAGAATTTCACAACTTTCCCCTAATTTCGCAGCTAAGGCTTCGTAGCTTTCTTCGGGGCTGAGTTTCAAAGGGGATATTCATGGTTGTAGGTTAGTAGATAATTTTTCTTGTTTTATTACGTTTACGATTTCAAAGTATGATAGGTAGAATTTCACAACTTTCCCCTAATTTCGCAGCTAAGGCTTCGTAGCTTTCTTCGGGGCTGAGTTTCAAAGGGGATATTCATGGTTGTAGGTTAGTAGATAATTTTTCTTGTTTTATTACGTTTACGATTTCAAAGTATGATAGGTAGAATTTCACAACTTTCCCCTAATTTCGCAGCTAAGGCTTCGTAGCTTTCTTCGGGGCTGAGTTTCAAAGGGGATATTCATGGTTGTAGGTTAGTAGATAATTTTTCTTGTTTTATTACGTTTACGATTTCAAAGTATGATAGGTAGAATTTCACAACTTTCCCCTAATTTCGCAGCTAAGGCTTCGTAGCTTTCTTCGGGGCTGAGTTTCAAAGGGGATATTCATGGTTGTAGGTTAGTAGATAATTTTTCTTGTTTTATTACGTTTACGATTTCAAAGTATGATAGGTAGAATTTCACAACTTTCCCCTAATTTCGCAGCTAAGGCTTCGTAGCTTTCTTCGGGGCTGAGTTTCAAAGGGGATATTCATGGTTGTAGGTTAGTAGATAATTTTTCTTGTTTTATTACGTTTACGATTTCAAAGTATGATAGGTAGAATTTCACAACTTTCCCCTAATTTCGCAGCTAAGGCTTCGTAGCTTTCTTCGGGGCTGAGTTTCAAAGGGGATATTCATGGTTGTAGGTTAGTAGATAATTTTTCTTGTTTTATTACGTTTACGATTTCAAAGTATGATAGGTAGAATTTCACAACTTTCCCCTAATTTCGCAGCTAAGGCTTCGTAGCTTTCTTCGGGGCTGAGTTTCAAAGGGGATATTCATGGTTGTAGGTTAGTAGATAATTTTTCTTGTTTTATTACGTTTACGATTTCAAAGTATGATAGGTAGAATTTCACAACTTTCCCCTAATTTCGCAGCTAAGGCTTCGTAGCTTTCTTCGGGGCTGAGTTTCAAAGGGGATATTCATGGTTGTAGGTTAGTAGATAATTTTTCTTGTTTTATTACGTTTACGATTTCAAAGTATGATAGGTAGAATTTCACAACTTTCCCCTAATTTCGCAGCTAAGGCTTCGTAGCTTTCTTCGGGGCTGAGTTTCAAAGGGGATATTCATGGTTGTAGGTTAGTAGATAATTTTTCTTGTTTTATTACGTTTACGATTTCAAAGTATGATAGGTAGAATTTCACAACTTTCCCCTAATTTCGCAGCTAAGGCTTCGTAGCTTTCTTCGGGGCTGAGTTTCAAAGGGGATATTCATGGTTGTAGGTTAGTAGATAATTTTTCTTGTTTTATTACGTTTACGATTTCAAAGTATGATAGGTAGAATTTCACAACTTTCCCCTAATTTCGCAGCTAAGGCTTCGTAGCTTTCTTCGGGGCTGAGTTTCAAAGGGGATATTCATGGTTGTAGGTTAGTAGATAATTTTTCTTGTTTTATTACGTTTACGATTTCAAAGTATGATAGTTAGAATTTCACAACTTTCCCTTCATTTCGCGGCCAAGGTTTCATAACTTTCTTCGGAACTGAGTTTCAAAGTGGATTTTCGTGATTGTAAACACAATAAAATAAAATAAAAGTTTACTAACCTATAACCACGAATATCCACTTTTAAACCCAGTGACGAAGAAACTGCGAAACCTTAGCCGCGAAATGAGGGAGAAGGGGTGAAATCAGTTCTGGAAAATAATGAAATGAGGGGAAAATGAGTAATTAAGATTTAGGGATTTAGTCAATGTGGCACATGTGGTTTAACAACTTCCGCCAGTAAGAAAGTCACTTTTGACCCACTAGTTTGACGGGAAGGGTAGTTTTGAGCTGAAATATAGTTAAAGGGTAAATATGAGCCATTTCGAATAATTTAAGGATACTTTTGACCCTTTTCCTTTTAGTCTATGTGGCACTGAAAATCTATTGGGGTGCCATGTGGCATCCACATGGCATTTAACAATTTTCGTTAATTAAAAGGTCACTTTTGACCCAATAGTTTGACGGGAAGATTAGTATTGAGCCAAAATATAATTTAAAGGTATATCTAAGCTATTTCAGATAGTTTAAGGGTATTTTTTATCCTTTTCCGACATATATATGATTTATTTAATTGGTAGTTAATATGCATAATTTATTTAATTGCCTATGTCACTTGATTCATGTGTTAAAATAAGCTAGTAGGGTCTAATAGTTTTACATCATATAATTTAAGAGAAAAAGGAACACTGGAAGTCAAAGACAACTACTACAGATACTAAAACTCTTTCTGCCTTCCCATCTTTCTTATGTGAAGTGTTAAGAAAATAATGGTTAGGAATGATCATGGAAATTAAGAAAAGGTAAAAACTAATGTTGTTTTTGAATTGTGTTTATAAGGTGGGAGTCCAATGATACGCAAGCTAATTGTGAATTTAAATTATTTAAGTTTATTTGTAGTTGATGATCTATGGTAAAAAAAAATGGATAGACAATTTAGCTAATTATAGGGCAATGATGAGGATATCATCACGAAAGTATGATGGAGGTGAATTGAGATGAAGTTTTCATTCGTTGTTTGAATTTTAAGTATTCTATGATGGAGGTGAATTGAGTTCAAGTATTCATTCGCTGCTAGAGGTTACATGTTAGGTGTTAATTCTCGGTTTCAATTTTTTTTTAATTATTATATTATAATTTAAGTTTTAACATATTGAGATATGTAATTAAATAGTAGGTCTGTAACATTATATGAAGATCATTAAATTTAAGATATTTGGAGGAATTGAGATTTAGCCTACACTTGAAATTTGAAAAATATAAAAGTTGAGATGTTAACATGCATCAATATTAGGAACTTGATTATAGATTTGTGGCTGAGTTTTTGGATCTAAGCTAGACATATTGTAGTATATTATTGTTAGATTCAACATCTTATTGTGATTATTTATTTGAACAGATTCAATTGATTTAGAAGCCCAACAAAAGAGGAAGACTCAAATCCTAGGGTGACTGTTCGATTATTTGAGGTAAGTTGACTTCTCAACTCTTGTTATAGAATCATGTGTTTACTTATGCCATGTGTTGGGGAGTAATGAAACTTGGTGATAGTTGACTTTCATATTGAATAATTGTACTGATGAAAAGGGGTAATAAAAGATAATATAATTAATTATTAGTGTGTGATGTGTTGAAATAGATTTTGAAAGGCTTAGTAATTCATTGTTGATGTTGTATCATGATTGTATATTGTGCATTCTAATGGAAATGTTCATCTCCTCATTAATTGTGTGAACATGTCATTTACATTTTTTCCCAAGATATGATTCTGATAAGTGTTATGTGAATTGAGAAATAATAAGAAACTAAAAAGGATGTACCATTTCGAGGATGTGCCACGTGCCGCGATAAATACTATGATTCGAGGGACGTGTCGCACGCCACGACAGATTCTATTATCAGGGACATGTCGCATGCCGTGACAGATTCTATTATCGAGGATCATGTCGAACATCATGACGAATGCATGGATTGATAAGTCCCTCATGGATTCCGAACTAATAGACAACAGATTTGTATCACTAAATGAGACATACATCACTATACTTGGTATTGCATTTCAATGTATTGCCATTTGTGAACTTGTGAGTGCCTTTCTGTGAAACTTGTCATTGGTGAACTTGACCTCGAGTGTTGTTGATCTATAATTGTTAGAGTATTGTTATTGAATTATGTGCAATGTAAATTGTGAACTGTTAGGTTGTGTTGGTTTTGCAGGTTGTAGTTTTGGAGGTTCTGTTAGGGTGGTAGGATTACCCATATTCTATACTCTTAGCTTAGTGTTTAGGACTTTGTTTGCTGAGTACCGTATGGTTTGGTACTCAGCCCTTGCTCCTACATTTTCGTAGGTTATTAACCCGGACCTTCATGATATTTTCTCTTCTCTTCTCTTCTTGTGGAAGTTTGTGAGGTAGCTAGTTGTCATCTCAACGAACCTTTTTTTCTCCTTATTTATGATCTTGTTCTATTCTAGAAATAATTTCATTTAAGACATATATTTTCTTTCAATTTTGTTATAACACATTAGAGGTATGTACACGTGTCAACAAGGTTTTGGGTACATTCAAATTGATGATGAATTTCCGCATTATATTAATGTATTAGACTTTTATTAATTGTTTATTTCCTTACTTTATCGTAATGATTGAGTTTTAGACTGACTTGTCTTGTGGGATAAGACGAGTGTCATCATGTTCATTTTTTGATCATGATACTGCAATTATGTATACTGAATAGTCTGAATAATCTAATAACAAATACTTTTTTCTTATGAAACAACAAATAATACTACTAATAATATATGTGTGATGAAATTTTGATCTAGTTCATGCTTAACAAAATTATGTTGTCATTATCATTAGAGAAGTATGAAGATTTTCTCTTTCATTCATTTTTTTTTATAAAAGTTTATTTTGAAATCGTAGAGAACTTTATATATCCTTTCTGTGCTATTATAATTTGTTCAATGAAGAATCATCAACAATTTTATCAAAAAAATATTTGTATATGTCTCTAGTATTAAAATAAATAAAAATATTAATTTTAGTGAGTTTTGTAGTTTTGTATGATGTGACAAGCACATAATAGAAAAAATATGATAATACTTTCAGTTTTCTTTCATAGTTTATATACATACTATGAATAATGAGATAAAATATACTTTTATTATTTAACATTTTTAGAAATTTGATGTATAGCAACAACCAACAACTCCTTAAATAAGTAAGAGTAATTGTTTTACTAACTTGATAATTTTTAATTTTGGATGTTATAGATATAACTTTTTAATATATAAACATAGATATAATTTATCTTTACAACAATTTAAAATTATAAAACTAAAATAGATAATCTACAATGTACTCCTCTTTTACTTTTTAATTTTTAAAAAATAAGAAAAAGAAAATGAATAAATAAAAATAACAAGTAAAAGTGAGGAAATTTGAAAAAACAAAAAAGAGGAGAATACACAAGTAAAGTGAAAAATTATATTTTCTACTATTACAATCACCATTTTAATATCTTTTATGCAAAATGATTTTTTTTTAAATCTTGAAAAATTCAAGAGAGAAGAAGGAGTGAGACTTACATTCTTTTGGGTGGGTTTAATGGTCCTTTTTCCATGTTATGATAATCAATCTCATTAATTATTTTTGTTGTAAACATATTTGTATTATAGCGAATGTCTAGTTATGTGAAATTCTTTAGGATATGATTAGGAATCCTACTTGGGGACAAAGTTAGATTTTCCTTATAAATTAAGGGTTTTCCTTCATTGTAAAGAAAATCTATGAATCCTGAATATACTTCAACATGAATAAGAAATCTTTTCTCTTCTCCCTACTTTATTCTTCTTCTTGTTTATATAGTATCATAACACATTATCAGCACGAGTTTTTACCACTTTGAGCATATACTTTGAAAAGTATCAAGGATTGGAGTGAGAACCGGAAGATGCCGTTAGTCGTGGAAAATATTTTTCAGCGGAAATCCCTTAAAAGCAACAAGTGCTTTGAAGCCGGTAGGTTTAGTTTTAGTAATTTTTAACATATTATCGTAGTTTTCATCTCTGAGGAAAAGTGATTTTGAGCTTTTGACTTATTGTCGTTTGATTTAATATTTTTATTTCACTTGTAAAGTTACGTGCTCATTAGTACATAATTACATTGGTACTTGATCAGAATGTCAACAATATGTGGCATAAATACTTCGAATCAAGTCTAAATTGTCACACAAAGTGATAATCAAATTTGTTATATTAATGATCACTGAAAGTGGTCATAATATTTCAAAAGGCTCATGGCTAAGTTTTGATAGATTCGTCGACAATAAAAATATGGATCTATGACCAATTTCATCAAAAGGGTAAGACGATGGATCTATGTCCAATCGAACCAAAAGAATAAGATGATGAATTTACGTTCAATTGCACTAGAGGGTAAAATATTGGGTTAAAGTCCTGGTGCCCATAATGATTAAGATATTGGGTTCAGACCCATTGATTTATGGCCTAAGACACTTTTATATGGATAAAACATTGAGTTTGAGTCTTAATGCTCCATATTGATGATATAATGATGACTAGAAAAAAACTAATGTGTTTTTCTATGAGAAGTCATGAAATTTACTAAATTTGCTCCATTACTTAAAGTGAATGTGGTGATAGTGCACAATATGTCTGAAAGAAGACAAGTTATTGAATAATGCCCATGAACATAAAATGAGGCATTAAAGCTATCATAAGATGATATGCTGGTTGTATTCCATTCATGAAGAATGAGAACTTTTTATTAAAAATATGTACAAATCCATTCTCCAAAATGAATGAGGTGTAACCCACCATGCTATCATGACCTTTGGTTGTGGATGTAGTATCACCAAGATTGTCTCTGGGAAGAAATATGTTAAAAGAAAGTCCATACTTCATCTTTTGACTTTTATTAGATAATAATTAGTGCAATTGAGGCACATTCTAATACTAATTTCAATACTATCATACTTTTACATGATTGTATGGGACATCATGAGCCAATAATGATAAGGTGAATTATAGTCTATAGATAATTCGAATAGACATCCATTAAAGAACCTAAAGATTCTTTTAAATAGTGAAATTTGCTTGTACGGTATGTTATCAAGGCAAGTTAATGAGGCCATCATAAACTAAAGTTGATTGAATCCCCTGCGTTCTAGGAACGTATACAGATATTTGTGGACATATTCATCCACCTAGTGGATTGTTTAGATACTCCGGAATGCAAGGAGGCTCAACACTGACTTTGAATCTCAATCTGGATCAACAGAGTGATGCATGTTGATCCTAGTTACCTCCGTCAGCATCATAAAATGATGCAGGACAACTGGCATCAGTACATTGAATGTACAAGTATGCAAGATGGAATGCTAAGTACAACTATAAAGTTTGAGCCTAAGTGGTGATACATCGTCTAAACTACGCAACCAGAACTGTCCTATACTTTGACGTCGCATAGAAATCCTCAACCTAGTGGATCCATAGGCTAAACTTACGTGATCATCTAAAAAGTATGATATGTTAATACCAATGATAGCTACATGGTTTACATGGGGACTTGACTTATTTTAACTCTCATTCTCACATTGGTGCTCAATAGTACTCCCAAAACATACTTTAGCTCATAGTTTATAAATAAAAAACTTCCTTCCTTTGGGTTGAGATAATTTACTGAACCCTTTAGCTTTAAAAAGCTCCTTTTTGAATCGATATCCCCCTTTTTAGTTCAAAAATCCTTTGGAAATCATAGTTTCCTTAAATGTGAAACATTTATATACCTTTTGGGAATACTTAGTCCCCCTTTTATAAACTTTTAGAGAAATGAACTCAACTCTTGCTCTTTACTCAACTTAAAACTTTAATTCTTAGGGAATACTTAGTCCCTTTATACCTTTTTGAGAAATGAACTGAACTTTTAATCTTTTCCTTAACGGGAACTTGAGTCTTAAAACGAATTAAAAACGTTTAAGTAAGACTCTAAGAACTTTGAAAACTTTACTTTTACTCAGCTCATAGCTGTAGACTTGGCTTCTTGCTTTCTTGATTTGATCCTAACTTCCCTTGAATTTTGATTATGGATTCAAGGATCATGATCTCATGTTTATGGATGATTTCATGATGTTTAGATTTACTTTATAGTGTTGAAATCAACTATGAATGAAGGGTACAAAACTTAGGAACTATTACGAAAAGATAGGGAAAGAACGGAGTCTCCAGGGGTTTGGGGCATCCTGAGAGGCGCGGGGCGTCAGGTCCTGTCGGACAGAGACTGGTCTGGGGCGCTCTGGCTGGCTCATTGCGCCAAGGCTTGTCATACAGAGCCTGCCTAGAGGCGCTCTAGTAGGCGCAGCGCCCCAAGGGTCGTCTGACGAGACATCCAACTTACTTCTTCATTTTTCATGTCTAAACCTTCCCAAACTTCCTTTGATCCCACCCCAAACTCTTAGGATCCCTAAATAACTCATTACCCAAGAATTTAGACTCGAAAAACAGTCCAAAAATAAGAATCGGAACTACTAGGGATCAACTACAAATCAACCAACGAGAATTTCAAACTTTTCATCAAAAACTTCAAGATTTACTTTCAAATAACTCTAAATTGTTGTAATGAATCAAATTGGAGGGTGTGTGAAAGAAACCAATACCGTATGATCTCACATACCTGATCGGGATCACCCCGACGAAATCCTCGCAATGAATTTTTGGCGTTCTTGCTTCTTCTCCTTCTTTCTCCTCTTTTCTCCTTTCTTTCAAAGCCCTAATGTATTTTCTAAATGTGCAAACTGAATGGTATAAGATTAGACCCCAACTAGTACCCCAAAAACAAAATTAGTAATTGATTTAGGAAAAGACCAAAACGCCCTTAACAAATCCAAATTGAAAATTCCTATGCTCAACAAGCCAACTTCCGAAAGGCATATCTCCCTCATACGAACTCGGAATTTTGCAAATTTGGAGTCTTTGGAAGGATCTTCCCAAGAGATTTCCATCCATATACAAAACTCATCCAAACTCCTCCTAAGCTAGAAATTATGACCGTTTGAATATGACTAAATTACTTTTGAAATCTGGAAATTTTGTAGATTTCCTTACTTATTTCCAAATTTGATTAATCTTGTTTTTTTCTTAGATTAACCTTAGTTAATTCAAGATACGAGATGTTACAATATCTCCCCCTTGGGAACATTCGTACTCGAATGAGAATTCATTCACTAAGCTAAGGGTAGCAACATTATTTCAGCACTCACAAACAAAAGCAATTACTAACATGCTTATATACAACCTTATAAAGTGCTAAAAAGATAATTTAGTACATTGATATGTGTTCTCTTAGGATTCAAAGTGATATGTATATCTCTTCTTCATATCCTCCTTAGCTTCCCAAGTCACTTCTTCAACGAATTGCTTCCTCCAAAGGACCTTGACTGAAGCAACTTCTTTTGTCCTCAACTTGCGAACTTGACAATTCAAAATCTAAACCGGAACTTCTTCATAAGATAAGTTATCCTTAATCCCCACATTCTCTGGTGATGCTATCAATGAAGGATCATCCAATCACTTCTTCAACATATAAATATGGAATACCGGATAACCCGCCGCTAACTCTTGGGGTAGCTCCAACTCATAAGCCACATTGCCCACTCTCTTGGAGATCCTATAAGGTCCAATACACTAGGGACTAAGTTTCCCCTTATTACCAAACCTCATAACTTCTTTCATAGGTGAAACCTTAAGATACACCCAATCGTCCACCTAAAACTCTAATGGTATTTTCCTAACATCTGTGTAGGACTTTTGGCAACTTTGTGTTGTCTTCAACCTCTCTTGAATCACCTTCAACAAATCTCCTATAATAGCCAGCCAAGCCCAAGAAACTCCTTATATTTGTTGGAGATGTGGGTGTAGGCCAACTCTGAACTGCTTCAATCTTCTGAGTGTTAAATCTAATCCCTTCACTAGAAATAATGTGTCCCAAGAATGCCACAGACTTAAGCCAAAACTCACACATGGAGAACTTGGCGTACAACTCCTTATCTTTCAATATCTGGAGAACAATCCTGAGGTGACTAGCATGATCTTCTTCACTCCTTGAATAAACCAGTATGTCATCAATGAAAACGATGGCAAATCAATCTAAATGAAGTTCTAAGACCCTGTTCATAAGATCCATGAACGTTGCAGGTGCATTAGTCCAACCAAAGAACATAACCAAAAATTCATAATGATCATACCTTGTTCTAAAAGTTGTCTTAGGAATATCATATTCCCTTACTTTCAACTGATGATAGCATGATTTGAGGTCAATCTTGAAAAAACAAGGAGCACCCTGAAGTTGATCGAAAAGATCATCTATCCTTAGAAGAGGATATTTATTCTTGATGGTCACCTTATTCAATTGACGTTAATGTATACACATCCTAAGGAACCCATCCTTCTTTCTAACAAACAAGACCGGAGCACCCCAAGGTGAGACACTTGGTCGAATGAAGCCTTTATCAAACAGACCTTTAAATTTCTCTCTTAGCTCTTTTAACTCTACTGCTGCCATTCTATATGGTGGAATAGAGATAGGACGAGTATCTGGAATGATATCTATGCCAAAGTCTATCTCTCTTTCTAGAGGGACTCTGGGTAGATCATCAGGAAAAACTTCTGAAAACTCATTGACTATAGGAACTGACTGAAGGGAAGGTACCCCAATACTTGAGTCATTAACTCGGACTAAGTGATAGATGCATCCATTTGAAACTAACTTCCTCGCCTTAAGGTATGAAATGAAACGACCCTTAGGCACTGCTGAACTACTAGCCCACTCTATGGCTGGCTCATTTGGAACTTGAAACTTGACAACTCGAGTTCTGCAATCTATTCATGCATAACAAGTATGAAATCAGTCCATATCTTGAATGACATCAAAATCTACCATGTCAAATTCTACTAGATTAGCCACGGTGTACTTGTGATTGATGGAAACATGACAATCACGATAGACTCTTTCCGCTAGGATAGACTCCCCAACAGGTGTAAAAACACAGAACCGATCAAGGAGTTTTTCAGGAAAAATCTCAAACTGATTAGCAACAAAAGGAGTTGCAAAAGGATAAACTTGCTCCTGGGTCTAATAAAGCACAAACATCAAAAATAAAGACTTTGATCATACCCGTAACAACATGTGGAGAGTTCTCTAGCTCTTGGCGGCTAGTGATTGCATAGCGATGGTTCGCCCCTCTGCCGGTACCAGAAGTGGATCCTCTAGGTGCAGCCCTATCTGGTGGAGCAACTGATGAAGATTTGGGCTCTGTTGCCCGAATTTCCACCACCTTGATTATTCTTGGGGCACTCTCTTATGAAGTGACCCTCTTGACCACACTTGTAGAAACCTATCTGGCCATCACGAGAATTTCCTGGGTGGTGTCTACCACACTTGGTACACGCAGGAGCCCTATTTCCTCCTTGCGCCACACTACCTTGAGATTGAGATGGTATAGACTTGAAGTGCTGTGAATTGTGGCCGCTATGCTCACCTCGATTTCTGGGTGCAGGTGCACTAGCAGATGATGGTGCACGCCCCTTTGGTTTCTGGAACTGTGGTCGACTTGAACCACTTTTTGTTGGCCAGACTCATTCCCAAACTTTGCCTTCTTGTTTCGGTACTCCTCTCTGTCCCTCAAACTCTCCTCTTCAACTTGTTGCACATATACCATCATCCTGGATATGTCCATGTCACCTATCAATATGGCAGCCCTACCTTCCTTACTTGAAGCACGACCCAACCCGGCAACAAACATACCCATTCTGCTCCTCATGTCCTTAACCATCTCCAGTGCATAGCGAGATAGTTAGGTGAACTTCAACCCATACTCATGAGCACTCATGGAGTCCTGTTTCAAAGTAAGGAACTCCCGTACCCTCGCTTCCTTCAGTTCGCAAGGAAAGAACCTTCCCAAGAAGGCTTCTTCAAAATAAGCCCAACTTGGACGTGGTTCACCTCAGTTTTACCACCCTTCCATTTATCAAACCAGGTTCTAGCAACACTCTTAAGTTGATAAGCAGCCAATTCAACCCTATCCATATCAACCACATGCATTACCTCAAATACTTTCTTCAACTCTTCCACGAGTTTTCAGATCTTTAGTAGTGCTTGATCCAGTGAAACTAGGAGGATTCATCCTCAGAAACTCATGAACTCTTGAGGTATCAACCCTTTATTGTCGAACTTCTCTTTGTTGCCTGATATGGTTAGTTACTACTTGACTTAACATCCGGATAGCTTCCCGGAACTCAGCATTGGTAACCTCTCCTTGGGGTTGCACACCTGGTGCATTTGGCACCTCTTGTTCCTGTACATTTCTTCGGGCTAGTCGACCTCTGACTGCTCTTCCTGGAGGCATGATGATCCGAAAATACCCGTAAGCACGAATTAGAGAGAGACTTTTGGAGATAAAATCTTCGAACGAAAAGAATATGAAAGAAGGGAAACATTCCTAAATGTTGTAGTCTCTTAATCATAGATGTGGCGCTTTTCACACCAATGACCAAGACTCTATAGACACGGCTTCATAGACTCACTAAGACTCTTGAACTCTGTGCTCTATTACCAAGTTTATCACGCCCGAGCCTGCACCCTAGACGTGGCCGGCACTTGGACACCATTACCGGCTCCCAAGCGAACCGTTGGTATGACTTATTTAACTCAATGGTAAACTCAACTTACTTATGAAATAAAGCATGTTCAAAACCAACACTTCATATAATATCTGTCCAAAATGGCACTTAAGTCTCAACAAGTAAAACGACTTCAAACTGAATCACTAACTGTCTACGAAAACTCTAAACTAACTAAAGAGGGATGTTGGGATAGACCACACAACATCCTACAACTTAAATACTAAGCAAATGAAATAGATGTCCTCCAGAATGCAAGGAGGCTCACCACTGACTCTGGATCTCAATTTGGATCAACAGAGTGATGCATGCTGCTCCTAGTTACCTCCGTCCGCATCATAAAATGATGCAGGACAACAGGCATCACTACATTGAATGTACGAGTATGCGAGCTGGAATGCTAAGTACAACTATAAAGCTTTAAATGAAGTAAGGATGAACTTATTTTCGAGTATGCGAGCTGGAATGCTAAGTACAACTGTAAAGCTTGAAATGAAGTAAGGATGAACTTATTTTGGCTCTGCTCAACTCAAAAGATAACAATTCATTATAAAGCAATATATATATATATATATACATACATACATATATATATATATATATATGTGTGTGTGTGTGTGT
>NC_028643.1:59307558-59318495 GCF_001406875.1 Solanum pennellii
TATATATATATATATATATGTATGTATATATATATATATATATATGTATATATATATATATGTATATATATATATATACATATATATATATATACATATATATATATATATATATACATACATATATATATATATATATACATATATATATGTATATATATATAACTGATAAGACAGAGTAACTCTTAGTTCATTAAAGATAAAACAATAATAAACTCGACTTTACTTATATATGAAAGTAATATAGTTTTTTGTGGGAGTTTCTCTAGCCGACAACCACCACTATGAGCCTAAGTGGTGATACAACGTCTAATCCACGCTACCAGAACTTTCGTATACTTTGGCATCTCATAGAAATCCTTTATCTAGTGGATCCACAGGCTAAACTTACGTGATCATCTAAAAAGTATGACACGTTAATACCCATGATGGCTACATGGTTTACATGGGGACTTGAATTATCTTACTCTCATACCCACATTGGTGATCAATAGTACTCCCAAAACATACTTTAGCTCATAGTTTATAAATAAAAACTTCCTTCCTTTGGGTTGAGATAATTTACTGAACCCTTTAGCTTTAAAAAACTCCTTTTTGGAATCGATGTTCCCCTTTTTAGTTCAAAACTCCTTTGGAAATCATAGTTTCCTTAAATGTGAAACATTTATCAAACTTTTGGGAATACTTAGCCCCCCTTTTATAAACTTTAGAGAAATGAACTCAACTCTTGCTCTTAACTTGAAACTATTAAGGGAATAATTAGTCCCCTTATACCTTTTTGAGAAATGAACTGAACTTTTAATCTTTTCCTTAACTTGAACTTAAGCCTTAAAATGAACTAAAAATGCTTGATTAAGACTCTAAGAACTTTGAAAACTTTAATTTTACTCACCCCATAGTCTTAGACTTGGATTCTTACTTTCTTGAATTTGATCCTAACTTCCCTTGAATTTGGATTATAGATTCAAGGATCATGATCTCATGTTTATAGATGATTTCATGATGTTTAGATGTACTTTAGAGTGTTGAAATCAACTAGGAATGAAGGGTACATCACTTAGTAACTAGTACAAAAGATAGGGAAAGAACGGAGTTTTCAGGGGGTCGGGGCGCTCTGAAAGGCGCGAGGCACCACGACCTGTCAGACAGACCCTGGTATGGGGCGCTCTGGCTGGCGCGCCGCGCCAGGGCCTGTTTGACAGAGCCTGCCTTGAGGCGCTCTGGCAGGCGCGGTGCCCCAAGGGCTGTCTGACGGGACCTCCAACTTTCTTCTTCGTTTTTCACCTCTAAACCTTCCCAAACTTCCATGGATCCCACCCGAAACTCTTAGGATAAATAATGAACTCATTACCCAATAGTTCAGATTGGAAAAACAGTCCGAAAACAAAAACCAAAACTACTAGAGATCAACTATAAATCAACCAACGAGAACTTCAAACTTTTCATCAAGAACTTCAAGATTTAATTTCAAATAACTCTAAATTTCTGCAATGAATCAAATTAGGGGTGGTTGAAATAACCCAACACCGAATGATCTCACATACCTGATAGGGTTCACGCCCGACGAAATCCTCACAACGAATACTTGGCGTTCTTGCGTCTTCTCCTTCTTTCTCCTCTTTTCTCCTTTCTTTCAAAACCCTAATGTATTTTCTAAATGTGCAAACTGAATGTTATCAGCTTATACCCCAACTTAATACCTCAAAAACGAATTCAGTAATTGATTTCGGAAAAGATCAAATCACCCTTAACAAATTCGGATTGGAAATTTCTCTACTAGCCCAACTTCCGAAAGGCATATCTCCATCATACAAACACAGAATTTTCGAAAACTTGGCATTATTGGAAAGATCTTCCCAAGAGCTTTCCATCCATATACAGAAATCATCCAAACTCCTCCTGAGTTGGAAATTATGGTCATTTGAAAATGTCCAAAACTCACTTTTGAAATCTGAAAATTTTTCAGATTTCCTTTACTTATTTCCAAATTTGATTATTTTTTTTTTAGCTTAACCTTAGTTAATTCTAGATACGAGATGTAACATCTATAATATTATCACATCTTTGTTTGTTGTCAACTTGTAGTTTGACATTCGCAAAATTGTTTGTGCAAGGTAATTAAGTTAAGAGCACAATTTTCAGAATATGAAATCAAGATAATTCATCTTGAAATTTTGATAAATATCCAAGCTAATATGACATTAAATTCCTCAAATAAATAGTCAATCATTGCTTATGAGAACAAAGTTTCACGGTCTGAAATATAATATAGTAGTATGCATCAGACTAATAAATTATGATTAAATTTTATTTCAATTGATTTATGGTCAAAGACCAGATATTTTATCTGATCATTTTTATATGTACTATATAATCAATGGATATTCAATGATGCACAAAGATAGATTCTCCAAAAGATTGAGACATGTATTAGTTTTGTCTAACATTAGGAGGAGATTAGAAGCAATCCAAGAGTTGTAAATATTCCTATTGAATGTCCCTTAAAGATAGAGTCTACGACATGCATGAAAAATGATAGACTAATTAAATTCTAAATAAAATAATCCTTGAAAAAAGAGGAGGATTGAAGAGTCAAAATGATCATAATAAGGAGAAAATTTGCTCCACAAGTGAAAAGTGGAATGATGCATATTGGTAAGCGTAAAGCTTATTTGACTTGCAATCTAGGCACTGGAAGATGTCATACATTTAATATTAAATGTTGTCACCTGACAAAAATGATATGAAAATATCTAATGAGTTCAAAATCTAGAGCATATACAAGTTTTTAAAAACTTATTTATAATCCTCATAAGTATTAAATAGATTCAAAATTCATAAAGCACATACAAGTATTGTTATGCAAGTTGGTGACTTGAATTGAAACTCTTGAAGAGTTTTCAAAAAGCAATAGATTATTTTCTTAAAGAAGTTGAAGTAAGAAACTTGCACAAAATTTTTATCTGAAGGAAAGATTTATAAAAAGAGATAGAAGAAAACATATTTCGTCAAAACTTTTCTATACACATGAGCTCTCAATAATGGTGTTAACAACATGCAACATGTTTGTTCAAGTAATACTATAGTTGATTTATTCACGAAGTCTCTACCAACTACAACTTTCAACAAGATGAGTGCACAAACTTGAAAAACGAAGATTCAAGTATATGGATTGATGTTCTCATTAGGGGGAGTTAATACGTGATATACTCTTTTTCTCTCACAAGGTTTTGTCCCATTGAATTTTCCTTGTAAGGTTTGTAGTGAGATGTCCATAATGCGTATTATTAGATATACGTACTCTTTTTCCTTCACTAGATTTTTTTCCACTGATTTTTATCTAGTAAGGTTTTAACGAGGCACATAATCTACCACATTCAAAGGGAGTGTTATAAACATATTTGTAATATAGCGAATGTCTAGTTATGTGGAGTCCTTTTAGGCGGGGTGACTCGACAGTGTTAAAAAGAAAAAGACATGTGCCTTGGGTCCCCAAATTTAAGGGGCCTCATTTTTTTTTTTTATAATAATTGGTTATAAGTTATTTTTTTAACAAACATTGAACGATATTCGTAGAAAAAGTAAACATTTCACGAAAAATAAAGGAACTATCAGAAATATCTTGACATATTTAGAGTATTATATCTCATAGAAAATAATTTTATATAAAAATGATTATATTATCATATGAAAATTAAAAAAATTAATTATATGAAAGTTTTAACATTTAAATTTAAAGCTCCGTTTAATTTTTATTTTAGACTATTAATATGTTTGAGCTGCCCCTGCTTTTAGAATATGATTAAGAATCTTTTAAATTTCCCCTATAAATAAAAGAATATTTTTTATTTTAAAGAAAATCTATGAATTTTAAATATACTTCTAAATGAATAAGAAGTGTCATTTCTTGTTTATATAGTTTGGTAACAATTTTTAATATATTAGAAATATAATTAATGAATATAGTCAATATTAAAATAAAAAGACAAGAAATATCAAAAAAAAAGAAAAACTTATTGTATGAATAGTCCTAGCTTCCTTTGGTGGCAGTGATACAAGCACGCCACGTTTGTGGCCAAATAGCCAAAGATAGTTGGGTCCCACCAGTTTTAAGCATTCGGTTGTGGGCCCCATAATGTAGTGGTCCTGCTTAAAGTGGATAAAAGTTTGTGCCACGTGGCATCTGTTAGCCTGCACTACTAACGTAGCAATCTGCCAACACAGACACCTGACTGACTACTCCTTTGTTGTTTCTATTTGATTTTCAAATAACTGGATAAAGTTTGCTTCTTTTTTTTCTTTCACTTTTAATTTAAGACCCTAAACATGAATAAAAATATTTAAATGCACCCAAAATTAGTCTCTGAGTTTTATATAATTAATTAAATATTTCATTTTATATTTAATATAGCTTATAAATTTGAAATCTTTTATCAGTGTACGTCAAAGATTAATTAAATTACTAATATTTATATAATATATATAAATTTTATATTTAATTAAAAATAATTCGATATTTAATTAAAAAATTTAAATTATTCAATACCATAATCGCTATTAGTTTTCTTTGAAATTACATGTATCAAGTAAGAGCCTGTTTGGCTCAACTTAAAAGCTGGTCAAATTGACTTAAAAGCTGATTTTTGACTTATTTAGCTGTTTGGCAATACTCAAAATAGCTTATTTTAAGTTAAAAAAAACTTATTTTAAGCCAAAAGTTAAAAGCTGGGGTAGGGGTGCTTCTTTTTTTTAGCTTATAAGCTGTTTTAAGTTGACCACATTTTTATCTTTTTGCCCTTAATATTTTTATACAATCTCCAAATTACAACATATTCCTAACATCTCTTTCTTCCATTTTTCCCTTTTCACGTTTGGCATAGCAACTTCAGCACTTTTATCCAAACACATAACTGCTTATTTTAAAAATAAGTTTCAGCACTTTCAAAAGTACTTCTTTAAAGCTGCTTTTATTAAGCCCATCCAAACGGGTCCTAAGACAGAATGAATAAGGAGTGAGTGTCATTTGTAATATAATATTAAAATTATATATATTATATATATAAAGGAATGTGGGTGAAATAAACATTTAGTTAAAAAATGAGGGAGTGAGTGATGTGGAAAAAAGAAATGAAAGGATACAAATGGCAAGATGGTCTGAAACGGTCCGTTACACATTGCTTTTAGTTATTTGCTCAGTTTTCCACACACCTCTGAGCTCACCGCTTCACCCAACTATATATAGAAACCCAATTTTGTAATCAAAGAAAACTATGGTGATTGATGTGAATGAGAAAGAGATGAATGTTAATGGTGGAGTAGTAGTAGAGGTGAAAGAAGAACCAGTTATATTTATTAATGATGAAGATGACATTATTGGGGATTCAGTACCAAAGCCTTTGGATGGGTTGCGTGATGTAGGTCCACCTCCGTTTTTGAAGAAGACGTTTGAAATGGTGGATGATCCAAATACCGATTCTATAATCTCATGGAGTAACAATCAGAACAGCTTTGTTGTTTGGGATCCTCACAAATTTTCAATTCATCTTCTACCTAAACACTTTAAGCACAACAACTTCTCTAGCTTTATCCGCCAGCTCAATACCTATGTAAGTTTGTACTTGATTTTCCTTAATCAATTTCTACTTCATTTTCACCATCTGCTTCTTCTAATTTTAATAGTAAACTCAATTCCTTTTGTGAGTTTGTAATTTGGTTAATAATTGGGTTCTGAATTGGTTTGGTATCTGACTTGTATCTCCATCCACTGTTTTTATGTTGATTTATCTTTGACTATTGTGGTTTTTTTTTGTGGATTTGTAGCGTTTCAGGAAAATTGATTCAGATAGATGGGAATTTGCAAATGAGGGTTTTCAGAAAGGGAAAAAGCATTTGCTGATAAATATCAAGAGAAGAAAGCAGTATCCTCAACTAGGAGGAGGAGGTGGTGGTGGAGGAGGAGCAAAATCTTGGGTAGGAGGTTGTTGCAAGGATGGGACTGAAGCAGCAGAGATAGAAAAGCTGAAAAAGGATCACAACAGTTTGAAGATGGAAATTCTGAAGCTAAAACAGCAACAAGAGAGCACTGATAACTATTTAGCTACTATGAAGGAGAGGTTACAGAATAGTGAGATTAAACAAAAGTATATGGTGTTCTTCCTGGCGAAAACGTTCCACAACCCTATGTTTGTTCAACATCTGATTGAAAAGATGAAACAGGGGAAGAAAACAACGGTTGAGAATGGGACCAAGAAGAGAAGGTTGTGTAGTGATGAAAATCAAGAGGAGTACACAACAATTAAGTCGGAGATACAAACACTTTTCTCTTGTGATGAATCGTCGAATAGTCCAGTTAAGGGAAATAACAGCAGCCCGGAGATGGTATCTGAGAACTATATATTGTGGGAGAAGTTGATGGAGGATGACATGATTTGTGAGAATGGAGCAGAAACAGATAAGTATCAAAGTGAGATTGTTCTTGAACTTGAGGATTTGATCTCGAACCCATCCGAGTGCAAGTGTATGCCTTAAATGAGCGAGAGTTAGCTCGCTCGTTGATGGTCCAACAGATAGCTAGCTTAAGAAAATCACAATGAATGTTTTATCAGTTGGTAGTAACTAACAATGTATAAAGGTTTTTACAGAAGATGAAGAAAATTAAGTAGTTTGATAGGGGTTTGGTGAAGAGGAGAATATTGTAGAACAAGAATATGAATGTTAGTTTCATGCATAGTATTAGTAAATATAAATATAATATGGTCTTTTCTTCCTGCTTTAGCACTTTCTCACCTTTGTTCTATATATGTGGTTGGTCTCCCTCCCACCTTATTTGTTACCGTCCATTGTTGGGAGGGGTTCAGAGTTGTACGTTATTTGAAAAATTTTTCCAGAAAATGATTGGCAAAAGGTTTTAGGTTAATTTTATATTATACTATTGATGATCTTCTCCACAATATGATCCTGCAAAGCAAGGGCCGTCAAGCCTGGTAGGCCCAGGCCTGCGCCCGGGAGCATACCCTAGGGAGGAAAGTGGAGCATACCCTAGGGAGCAACGGAAGCCCGAACGGTTACTTTTTTCTATCGGGCCTCAATTGGGGTTTTTGTCCGGTATCTTTCTCTTTTCGGAAAAGAAATCCATAAAATCCCTTTCGGAAAAGAAATCCATGAAGTCCTAGGGACGGAGCCAAAGGATTTTCGGGCCATTTGACAGAAATGAAATGAAAGGGTTTTATCTTATAAGAGAAGGTTCGAAAAGTGGATGAATCCTCGGAAAAACCGGCAGCGACCAGGCCACACCTCATACTTCTGGTTCGAAACCCAGAACTCAAAAGTGGGGGAGGCCCCATTGGTGCAGGATGGGTCCCTCTAAATATATTGGCTTCCGAACCAGAAATTCACAGCCTCTTCTTTAACCATCCCGGGGCAAAAAGTAGTGAAACTTTGAATTTGAAATCTTTTAGAAATTCGCATCCTCTTCTTTAACCATCCAGGGGCACAAGAGGAACTTGAATTTTTACACGTACAGCAATAAAATGTAAAATATTGGACCTTTATGTTAGGCATGTTGCATTTTCTTTTGTCATTTTGTCATTCTTTTTGTGAATTATTCGCTTATTTTTTAACAAATAATTTTTAGCTACTCAAATTAGTACTTGGTTATTGAATTCCCAAACCTAATCTGAAATTGATTCTACATTTTAGAGTGTTTCAAATTTCAATTAAGTGTTCTGTTTTCTCCCTTTTTTGAAAAAGTATAATCAAAGATAATTCATCTTATCCAACTTCATAAATTTCATAAAAAAGTCTTTTTTTTTATTAGTTGCTCATCTTATTATAAATATTTTTATCTTAAAATAAATATTTTTATCTTAAAACACTCTTTTTTCATTCTTGTCTACAATTTCTTATTTTTACTAGTCAGTTTAACATATTAAGAATAAATTACTTTTGGTGAAGTTGAAATCACTAAGAAAGTGGTTAGTAACATGTATAATAAGAGGTTGAGAGATACATGTTGTATATTTTATTATGATAATGTTGTCATTCAGTTGCTTATTGTTTTTTTCACTTATACATCCGCTTCGTGATTCGATGAATTTGAATTTGCATAAAAAAGTTTCAATTTGAGGTTAGAGTGCTCTCCGGAACAAAGAGTTTGAATTGACTAATACTTGTCATCTCATCAGAATTTCAGGCATAGTGAATTATAAGTAACTTGGAGAATAATGAGTAATAGCAGACAAGATAGGTGTCTGTTCCCTAATTTTTGACATAATCTCTAATCCTATCTTTTAGCCTATTCCAGAATGATACAACTGTATGGCTTTAAAATGCGGCAGCCTATTAACTGGAAACTTCAGTCAAAACCATACATGAGGTAGCTTAAGTTAGAGCCACAAAATCAACAATTATTAGTCATTAACTCATAATAATAATAATAATAATAATCCTATTAACAATTGTTACATATCTTATCTTCTAGGTGGGCCATTTTGTTTTTTTTTTCACTTTCAAATGATTGCTTCTCGACTAATAATGAAATTTTATCTTTTTTTCACAATACAAGTTTATGGTACATGTGTTTTGTATGCATCAAATGATGAAAAAGAAAAAGAGTCCTGTGTTTCTTCCTCATATCTCCTAATACAAAATCTATTTCCTAAATGGGAGATTATTGGGCTTATCTACTCCCTTAGATGTAGAGGAACAAGATGAGGACATGTTAGTCTTAGCAAATTCTTCTTTATCCTCCGTGAATGCTTTAGACAAAATTTCTTGAAGTTCCATGTACCTTTGCTTCTTCAGTTGACGCTCTTCTACTGTATCATTCCCCATGTAAGCTATCTCAGATAAGTCATCAGCATCCATGATCTTATTTAGAACTTCTGAACAACGTGGAAAGAACCGTTTTCCAAGTTCCACTGCAAGTTTACAATGCATTATAATCGTATCTCATGAAGGACTTTAAAGCACAACATTCAGAAATTCAAATGTTTTATGTACCAAAAAAAAAAAAAGTATGGTGGAGGAGATGGGGGAAGAATAAAGTGACTTTGTTTTACTCCAGTCAGTACACAATAGAACTGAAGAGAAAATTTTGACCCTGAAATTGCTCTAGTCCATTTATATCTCTCATACAGGGAGAATATGGCTTTCTTATACCCCTCTTGCCACACTTCACCCCCCAGTAAAAAGAAAAGAATCAAATATAATAAAAATCAGAAAAGGCTCATATTTCATATGCTAACAGTACACAGATCAATATAGAAAAAACGAGAAACATAAAGAATGAGGATTTGGTGTTAGATGTAGCTGAAGATATCTTTACCAGTTCTAGAGAGAGCCCTAAGCCGATTCAAGTGCTCCTCTTTCATCTTGAAAGGAGCCTCGTTCAAATCCACTGTTGTCCTCTGTGCATCAGCTATCTTCTTCCTCATGCTAGCCAGGGGTAATTCAGACGTGCCATCAACTTGAGCAATGTCCATTGCAACTTTTGCTTCCATGGGAAAAAGGAGTTTAGCCAGACCAACTGAAAGACAATCAACTAGTCAATCTTCAGTATAATGGTTTACTATTTCCTTTTCACTAATACAAATAGTTCATTAACCATAATCAAATGGCATTTGACCACCCACCAATCAATAGGACAACTTTGTGACCTCCTTTGGAAATGAAAGAACATTTCCTTTAAAAAAACAAGGAAAAATAGGTCTAATTTAAGTGTATCAAACATAAGCAGCACCCCTTCCGCAAACATTAAGTATATCCTTTATAAGGTCGGAGTGAAACTGTTAAGTTTTCCTTCCAAACTAGTAGCATTGTGACTTGTGAGTAACATATTTTAAATGAAGTTGAGCTAGTTCCAAATAATGTTGCTTGGATTCTTTGGATCCTCCAAAAGTAGTCATTTTGGAAGGGGTTTGACATGGGTGCAACAATAATTTTGGAGAGTTCGAGCAATAAAGGCTCCAAACTATTATCCCTGCAACCCCCCTTCTCCCAGGACTAAGATAACCCCCCTTCATTTAAAAATATGATTAATGCAACAGAAATTAGGAAATGATAAACCCTGAAAGGAGAAACTAAAGAGGAAGTAAATTTCATTTATCTGCCCTTCTTTATGTTTCATAGGTATGGAAGAGAAAGAAGAAGATAACAATGAAGAAGTAACAGAAACTAACAGTGACGAGTGTGGTGTTGACTTTTAGAATGTAAAAGTTCCTAAATTAGATATCATTTCACATAGGACAAATATCATGTTTAATCTACCTGACACCTACAAATAGGTGTCTAGTATTTACCATATCATCAAGACATTACATTTTCTCTCTATTTCGCGCAGGGTATCAAAGCTTAATAAAACATAACATATCAAACAATCACCAGAATCAGGAGATCTGATTGAATTTGATGAAAAATGACCAGAAAGAGGGAGTGCCATCGAAATAGGTAACCCAGCAGAACAATCACCAGAAAAAGCAGTGACATCGGCCCAATCAGCAAAAATAGGCAGGTCATTGAAAAGAAACATTATGCTATCTTAACAACCAATGAAAGGAGTGCAATACTACCAAAGGGTCATTTAAAATGCATGTTGGGTGCTCAAATAGTCCAAAAGTAATACTGCTAAAGAGGCTGTTCAGAAGGGCCAGAACAGTAAAGTTATGAAAAGTAAAAGAAACTTTGGCTGGATTTGCATCATAAGGCCATGTGTCTGCTTTAAGATATCGTACAAGCTCTAATACCATGTGTCTATGAGATAGACAAAGATGCATTGCTTAATAAACAGTTCATGAATACAAGACGGCTACTACTCCAACAATTATCGAACAACTATTTATTTTTCTCTGTTTTAAGATACATTATTTATCTTTCAGAAATAGCCTCTCTACCTCCATGAGGTAGTGGTAAGGTCTGCGTACACTCTACCCCCCCCCCCC
>NC_028643.1:59318896-59328896 GCF_001406875.1 Solanum pennellii
CTCCCCCCCCCCCCAGACACCACCTAGAGGGATTTCATTGGGTATGTTGTTGTTGTCTTAAAATTGGTAAGTTCATTTTGGTCTTTATTAGTTTGTGGGGTGCATCAGAATGTTTAATGTTAGTATTAGAATGCGAAAGTTAGAATAGTTGAAGTAACAAGTTCTTAAGTAAAGTATTATCTCATTTCTGACAAATATCAAATTACAAGCGTAAGGTTTGCATACACTCTACACTCCCCAGACCGCACTTGTGGGATTACACTGTTGTTGAAAGAAGGAGAAAAAGAAGTAAAGGATAAGGAAGGGAAAGTGAATCGGCTGCTTTTTCTTATTTTAGCAATTATCTTAGTTTAGAAGGAAAAAATAACCTTGCACTTCAGGCCTTAACCTTGAGCAATTTTTGTATATATCACAAAATGTCAAGGATATCATGCGTCACAAATCTAAAACTATGAGAAGAAAACCATATGGCAATTCTAAAATTTCCTGGCAAATGTATCACCTATTTTTGCTTTAAAAAGATTAATTTATTTTACCTTCAAACATAGTGGAGATGCTTGGAGGCTAAAGGTGTACTTGTGGCGTGCACTAAGGCAATCAAAGGCATGTAATAGAGACAGAACCCAAGTAAGGACGACAGGAGGTGACCCAGAGCATTTCCCTAGTGTGATGGGGTTGCATTAGAAATCATCCCTTAGCCCGTTCTTGTTTGCGTTAATGATGGATGAATTAATATTGGCATATCCAAGGAGAGGTGTCATGTCATATGCTATTTGCAGATGACATTTCTGATTGACGGGACCGGAATGGAGTTTACGCTAAGTTGGAGGTTTGGAGGCACACCTTGGAGTCTAAAGGGTTCAAACTGAGCAGAACCAAGACAGGATACTGGGATTGCAAGTTCAATGACGTAATGCATGAGGCTGGCATGGAAGTGAATCTTGATACACATGTCATTCAAAAGAGAGGAAGTTTCAAGTATCTTGGTTTATTATCCAGAGGAAATGGGGAGATTGACAGTGATGTCACACATCGCATTAGTGCAAGGTGAATGAACTGGAGGATTGCATCCGAAGTCTTGTTTGATAAGGAAGTACAGGCAAATTCTATAGAGCAGTGGTTAGACCGACTATGTTGTATGGGCTGGAGGGTCGACCAATCAAGAACTCCGGTGATTAGAAGATGAAAGTTGTGAAGAAGAGGACGCTGAGATGGATGTGTGGGCATACTAGGAAGGAAAAGGCATGATACAGTGACAAATGCTATTCTCGAAGAGAGTTGGATGGACACTAAGCTGAAACAAACATTTCTTCTAAATTAAGTATGGACAATAAACAGAAACAGAATGTCCTTAACAATAACTTCATATAGGGAAGCAAATTAAAGAGACCCATCCCAACGTATCAGGATAATCATCAGAATGGGCTTAGGAATCGTAAAAGATGGGAGTGTGAGTAATGCAACATAGAGAGCAAAAAGTTCTTCATCACAAGATCACAAATGAATTTATAGAAAACTGGGAGATCTATTACATATGAGGGGGGAAAGAGAGACATAAGGTCACCCGAAATCAAATTAAAGAAAGAAGAAAAAAATGGAGGGACATAAGGTCACTCCTAATACCAGACTGGAGTTGAAGCAGGTGGGGGTAAATTAGCTGCACTTTTAACATAACATTACCTCCCCATTCCTTGGACTGAAGAGGCTGCTTGAAATAGACTTAAGCCTTAAGAGCACTATCAGTGACATGGATAAATGTCTAAAGCTAGAGTGACAGAGTATAGAGGATGAAGATTATCAAACAAAGGAACCACCCCGATTCATAGGTACTGACCTCGCAATCGTGGATTGCATGCAACATGATATGTATCCTACGCTACTTCTAGATTAAGAAAAGCATATCTTTGAGTTTATTTCAGTTCCCGCCCATCCCCTGCATACTATATATGAAGAATTTTATAGGGTAATTGAGAAATATTAAACTATAGCATCTCATCCTTCATTTGTTATGACACTACAGTATATGTCATCCTCCATGTGTATACAGGATGAGTTATACTATTATGACATTACATAATAGTATAACTCATCCTCGATTTGTTCTCCATTAGACATCAAAATATCACTTAAAACTTCCATAGCGAATAAGACTGGTTATTAAATATGAAATTCTCATGATAGGCTTCAGAAGAGGAGCAGGAGCAAACTAAGTGGAAGATCATATACAATGGCCTGGATCTTAAGAAACAAGAGTATAACTATAAGAGAAGAAGTAAGCAGAAACATGACATCCTACCTCTATTTTCAAGGTATAACAGCTTCATACGCAAATCATCGCCTGCCATAGCAAGAGATAATGAAGCTTCTCCTAGTAGTGGATCTCTTCTTTCTGCTTGCTCCAGAATCTCAATGCATAACCGATCCTTTGGAGCAGATTTTCCTTCCTCTGTAGACTTGGTAAAATCTACAAGCCTAGTGAGCCTCTTAGCAATTTGAAGTGCTTTTTTGCCATCAGATGTCAGATCAGAAGGTCTAGCTCCTTTGGTTAAAAGGGACACTATAATTTTAGGCTCTTTCCTCATGGCAGCAACATGAAGTACCGTGTGTCCTCTAGGATTTTGATGATTAACATCAGCAAGTGAAAGATCTAAAAGTTCTGCTGTAGTCTTTGCATCGCAATATGCTACAGCATAGTGGAGAGCATATGCATCATCAAGAGTAGTATGCCCCTCTTTAAGCAACATCCTTAGTAATTCAACATCATCAGAGTCCAATGCTCTATGTATCCTCTTAACATGTTTATCAGGAAAACCATTGCTTTCAGGCCCTTGCAGACCAAGTTCAGCACGTGAATCAGTGATTTGTTTTACGATGTCATGAGGCAAGGACTTATCAAGGGTTATGATATCAACATTAGACTTGACAATAATATCAATGCATCTTGAAAGTAATCTTTCACATGCTTTACCGCAAATGTTTGCAACGGATAAAACCATCATTACATCATCTGCTACAGCTTTGTCAAGAATATCCAATAGGTGTCTCTGCAAAAGGAGGGAAACATGTAATGTGACATTAGGAAAGATATATTAGTCGCCAGTACAGTTAATAGTGTAGTAATGAATACATGATAAATCGTGATAACTAAGGAATTTCACAAGAAACTGACTTTTCAATAACATATATTGCATGATCACAAAGTGACTAAGGTTTTGCAAAGTGTGCTTCTATTGATCTTTTTTTTTATGACAAGGGAAATCCGCAGCCGCTACTCTTTGAGTGCGCACAAGGTAAAAACCCCCCTCCTATGCAATAGCTCGCAAACCACATAGGAGAGGTAACCTGCACTAGGCAAGCCTGGTGTGACGAGCTCGAACCAGAAGACAAACCCCTTGCTTTCGCTGGTAAGGGTTTCGAACATGAGACCTCCGACATGGAAGTCCCAAGCTCAAACCACTGGGCCACCCTGAAGGGTAATTCTATTAATCTTAACTGAGCAAAGATATAATGTTCCCCAATTTTACATAAGGAGATTCATAACCTGTTTGACCAAACTTCTAAAAATCTGCTTATGTTGAAAAGTGTTTCTGTCAGAAGAACTTTTCGACTCGACAAAGTACTTTTGGAGAGTAGCATTTTGTGTTTGGCTAATCATTGTGACAACCATTTTTACCAATATAAGATCAGAAAATTGTGCTTGGCCATGGTTCCAAAAATGCTTCTTGCGAAACGTAGTGTCTTTTAGCTTTTCAAGATACAACTCCTGCTACTACTCAAAATCACTTATCTTTTTTCCTAAAATCTTGGTTAAACCTCTCAATTCTCTAAAATAAGAACTTCTCTTTTAACAAAAAACACTTTCGGCTTTGCAGAAACTTGGCCAAATTGGCTATCGGTCGTAGATGTACCTCACCACACATGGCTGTTTTTTCTATAAGAAATAATGCTGTCATACAGAACAATTCAATCCCTAATTCTTTCCCACAAAAGGCCATCTAAAACCGACCCTTTTATTTATGAAGATGGAATGTCATTTTTTATAGTAGTTTTCTCTAATAACTAATCTGGAAGACAATTAACACCATTAGTGTTCACACTCTGCAAAAGGAATGAGATGGTAAAACTAAAACTCACTTTTGAGAAGATATGGTACTCAAAAGGATCTCAAATGACCAATAGATCTTTATTAGGAAAGATCTGAATGGACATGTGGGTAGACCAAGGACAAGGACCATTTGGTTATGGTACTTGGGATAAAGAAAGGAAGGTACTCTAGAGTTGGTCTTCCGTTATGATTTAGTTTTAGCTAATTTTTACTTATTACACGCAAAAAGGAAGGTTATAATTTTTCTAAGAAAATTGATACAAATTTACTGAGAAGGAAGAATATCACCAAATGATGATTCATATCCATCAACTTAGAAAGACATATGATAATGTGCAAAAAGAAAACCTTTGTTGGGTACTTGAGAAGATAAGAATGAATTTCAAATAAATAAATGACATACAGGATATATGTGAAGGAGCACTCACAAGTGTAAGAATAGTCAGCACTCACAAGTGTAAGAATAGTCGGAGGAGAGAGTGAAGAGTTTCTCTTATCTATGTGTTTACACCTCAGATTGTCCGTGAGAAAATACTTCTTTATTCTAGTTATAAATGAACAAATAAATGTCATATAGAATGAGATTTCATAATGCATGCCATAGATGATATTGCTTTAATTGATTAAATAAGTTACGAGTAAATCAAAAGTTGGAATCACAGAGAAACACTTCAGATAGTAAGATTTAGAATAAATATCGATAGTCAGTGTTTTAGAATAAGTAGAAGAAAGGGTATATGCAATGCAAATCTAGTCCCGTTTGAGAGGAATGATGCTCAAATAAGATTATATGTGAGTTTTAATGGTGCCTAACGATCATTTCAGATATCTAGACTTAATTTTCCAGGAAAATGATTTCGAAAACATAACATATAAATTAAATAGAACAATTAAATGGACTGTTGAGTTTCATGCGGTAGGAAAATACCAAAAAGTGGAACCAAGCTTTATAGAATGTTGTGAGACAAGTAATGTGTTATATAGAATTAAGAGTCGGACCTCTAAAGCTCAACACAGTGGTAAGATGAATGTCAAAGAAATGAGGGTGTATGATAAATGTGTAATCATATAAGATTGGACAAAAGTATTATGATAATTGTCCAATGAGTTGACAGATTTAGTTATAATCTACTCCATCAATGAGCTGGCAGATTTATTGCAATTTGCTCCACAAATAAGCTACCATATTTGACTATAATCTGCTCTATAAATATGGGATAGAATATATTATTCTAGGAAAGTAGTTTGAAATCCCTTTCAAGCATCTCCTAAGAATTAGGCGTAGATTAGTTTATTTGATCGATCTTGTTCTGTTATAAATACTGTACAAACGCTATGAATAAAAATATACTTTGCATATCCAAACTTTCATGGTATGATAGCGGGACTTTTTCCCCTAATATCATATGGACAAACCATCCTTTCATGGAGAGCATCTTACTGGAACATCAACAGTTCCACACAAGACAAAAGTTCTTCCCTGGAAGCTCCTACAGAAAATCTGATGACTCAAGGAGGCAGTGCTTCTCACATGCCCTTCCAGTCAATTTCTCATCCATTAATGGGAAGAACTATCTAGAATGGGCACAATCCGTAAAGCTTGCAGTCGATAGCCGTGGAAAGATAGGACATCTGACCGGAGAGATGTAAAAGCTGGGAGCGAAGACCCAAAGATGAACTCCTGGAGATTAGAGAATTCACTCGTGATTGCTTGGTTAATAAATTCCATGAACTAGCCTTCGGTAAATCTTATCTCTTTTTTGCACTACTAAAGATGTATGTGAAGTCGTTAGAGAGACATATTCTAATGTAGAAAATACCTCTCAAAATTTTTAGTTAACAATTAAACTATGGCATGCTAACTTTTAGTTAAAAATTAAACTATGGCAAGCTAAGTAGAGTGAGAAGGAATTCACTGCTTATTATAAAGAAATGGTGTCTTTGTGGAAGGAGTTAGACCGGTGTTAAAATGATGAATGACAATGTTCTGTGAATAGAGTGAAAGCAAAAAAGGGAAGAAGCAAAAAAGGGAAGAAAATGAGAGTTTTCCATTTCTAGCAGGGTTAAATTGGGTCTGGGAGTTTGACGAGGTAAGTCACGAATCCTGTGAAAATATCCTCTGCCCTCACTTTGTGAAACTTTTTCTGCCATTAGGAGAGAGGAAACTAGGAAGAAAGTTAAGACAAGACTTGATTTAGATGTTGAACTAAAACCTACTATAGACTTTTTAGCTCTTGTAATAGTGAAGAATGAAGATGACAAAATCAAAAGGTCATGGTGAGATCATTGCAAAAAACATTGGCACACCCGTGAAACATGTTGGAAGATTTATGGGAAACCACTAAATTGGAAGAAGAGAGTTGATAATCGTGGCTTTCAATATCAAAGTGAGCATGCCATTCAAAAAACCTATTTTGATCAGGGGCAGCAACCTTCTCCAGAGACGTCTCCATTTACAAGGACAAGGGAACAACTACAAATTCTGCACAAACTCCTTCATTCTCCACAATTTCGTCCAAATGCACCAAATTATTATAATCCTTCTTACTTTTTTGCTGAAACAGATATTGTATCGTCTGCTTTTTTTTAGTGCAATTCAACCAAATAGATTCTTGGATCATAGATTTAGGAGCTAGTGACCACATGACTGAAGTTCCTGTTTTTTCTCTACTTACACTCCTTGTGTAGGGAACAATAAAAATGTATTTAAGATTTTCTATGTCACGGTGGAAACACAATTTAATGAGAAAATCAAAATTTTTCAGAGTGACCAAAGGTCGTGAATTTTATAATGAACACTTAGCAAATTCTTTTAAGAAAAACTGGGGTAGAACACCAAAGCTCTTGTTTGGATTCACCTCAACAAAATGGTATTTCTAAAAGAGAGAATACACAGCTTTTAAAGGTAACCAGAGCTTTAATGTTTACCAGTAAAGTTCCACAATACCTTTGGAAAAGGCTTTCTTGACTGCTACTTACTGTTAGCACCTTTTTAGTCCACCAATGGTTTACAGATGGAAGATTTAAGGGAAGTAGAAAGTAGATTACTTCAGCTAATAAGTTATTAATTTTTTTATTTCTGTATAGCAGTGTTTACAGTAGATTATTACAGCTTTTTAGTTATTTATTTTTCCTATTTTTATGTAGCAGTTTTTGCAGTAAGGAGGTTTTTCCTCCACTTTTTCATTTCAGTTATAGTAGGAAGTTACTTCCTTGTTTTTAAATGGGTGGTTATCCACTAGTGTTGTATTTAGTGTTGTTTGCATTCAGTGAAATGATAAGCAGAAATTACCATGTCTTTGAGTACTTCAAACTCAAGAGATTGCAGATTCTCTCTAACGAACCAGCGCCATAGGTAGAAAAAAGAAAACTTCAAATTTTATCTTGCAACGTCCCGTAACTATATCCTTAGCAAGGGACCATGACAACTTGGTATCAGAGACGGGAGTCATGGGAGACCAAATTCAACATCAACTAGCACAATTGGTGAACTTGTTCCACGAAGAACATGATGTCAATTTGGCCATTTAAATGCACTCGCAAAGAATTTAGAGAATTCTAAGGTCGATTCTGATTCAACTGAACATATCAGCCAGAGTCGCAGTTGGAAGGGTAAAAAAAGAGTGACAGGAGGGTCGGGATCAGAAACAGGTGGAAGTTTCATCATTCCTCGACATTCAAAACTGGATTTCCCACGATTTAGTGGCCAAGAGGACCCTTTGGGATGGTTGAACAGGTGTGAACACTTCTTTCGATACCAACTAACTCTGGAAGAAGAAAAGGTTGGACTTGCTTCTTTTCATTTGGAGGGCAATGCACAACTTTGGTTTTTTCAATTGGAGACAGATCTGCCTCAACTGCGTTGGGATGACTTCAAACGTCATTGTAACCTTTGTTTTGGGCCACCAATCAGAAGCCAGAAATTGGGAGAATTGGCTAAACTACGCCAGATTGGGTCTATGGCAGATTACCAAGAAACATTTGAGCAATTAATTTTGCGGGCTGGTACACTTACGCAGTCCCAAAAAATTGAACTTTATATCAGCAGTCGTACTGATTATATAGCAATTGAGGTTGAGTTGCATAATCCTCCAGATTTGGCTACGCCGATGAGTTTATCCCGACTTTATGAACGCAAGGAACAACCCATTTGTTCGCAACTATTAGATGCTTGCAAATCAAAAACAACAGATTTCTCACCTCCACAACATGTCAGATTTGTGAAGAAACAGAGCAGATCTGAAATGGAGGAAAGATGACTTAAGGGACTTCATTTCAACTGTGATGAACCATTCACTCGAGGTCAACCGTGCAAGAAGTTATTTTGGATTGACTCTATATACGATGAGGAAAAATTTGTTGGAAAAGGGGGAAACACTACACTTTCCGTACTTAGCGCTTGTGGGCAAAAGCAATTTGAAGAGGGGAGAAATGTTAGCACCTTTTTAGTCCACCAATGGTTTACAGATGGAAGATTTAAGGGAATTAGAAATTAGATTACTTCAACTTATAAGTTATTTCTTTTTTTTTTCTGTATAGCAGTGTTTACAATAGCTTATTACAGCTTTTTAGTTATTTATTTTTCTTATTTTATGTAGCAATTTTTGCAGTAAAGAGGATATTCCTCCACTTTTTCATTTCAGTTAGAGATAAGTGTCAAAAACAAACCTAAACTATACCTTTTTTTGAGTTTCATACCTAAACTATTGAAAGTTTGAGTTTCATACCTAAACTATCACTTTTTAGTTTGAGAAACACACCTCTCTCTTTTATACCGCTCTCATCATGGTATGTGTAATACACTCTCTCTCTTTTATTTTAAAGAATTTTCACATCACACTCCACATGGACAAAATATTCAACCTTGATAAAAAAAAATTATTAGTATTAGTTAAAATTAAAAATTAATAAACTATTATAAAAAATAATGTTTTCTTTATAAAATAAAATGTAAAATATTTTTCTTACCCCACACCATTTTTTAAAGTTTTTTATTTGTTTAAATTTCTTTTATAAAAGCATTTCATTTTTTACTGCATCTCCTTCCCCTCATCAAATACTAATTTAGATGTTATTTTATTTTCTTAAAAATATAATTCTATCCATCCCACTTAACCCTCCGCTTTCAATTTTTTTCCCAGTGTTTAGATATACATATTGAAAATATTTTTTACTTGCCGCCACAAGACTTTTTATATTTTTTAGTTGTTTATGTCATATTCGGTACACAAGTAGAATTTTTTTTCTAAAAGTATATGTACGTGCATATCTAACACAAAATAAGAAAAATGTAAAAAAATAAAAATTAGTAGCGGAAAATTAAATAGGATGTGGAAGATTTTTTTAAATAAAATAATATCAATTTCTATCGGGAGGAGGGATATCAATTTCTATCGGGGGGAGGGGGAGGATAAAATATGAAACTTCTAAAAATATTTTATAAATGATTTTTTAAAAAAAAAGGATGGGGCTGTCGCGGGGGAGGGGGGGTACGTGGAGGAGGTGGAGTGAGATAAGAAAAATAATTTAATTTTTTATATGAATAGTAATTTTAATTTTCTTTAATATTAATTTTTTGTCATTTAATTTTTATCTAGATAAAATATTTTATCTATGTGGAATGTCATGTGTAAAAGTTTTTTTATATAAAAGAGAGAGTGCACTACACACACCACTGAGGTGTGTTTCTCAAACGACAAAGTGACAGTTTAGGTATGAAACTCACACTTGCAATAGTTTAGGTATGAAACTCAAAAAAAGTGAATAGTTTAGGTGTGTTTTTGACACTTATCTCTTTCAGTTATAGTAGGAAGTTACTTCCTTGTTTTTGTTACTTGTTTTCAGTTCCTCCGCTTTTTCATTTCAAGGAAGTTACTACCTTGTTTTTAGATGGGT
>NC_028643.1:59333896-59372090 GCF_001406875.1 Solanum pennellii
GCTCGAAGTAGTGTTGAGGCTGATCTATCGATCCATGGCACACAAAATTTGTGAAATGTTGTGGCTCATGAGATTTTTGGAAGAACTAAGAAGGCATATGAGTTTTCCATTGAAGTAGTATTGTGAAAATGAAGGCGGACAATAAAGCATGTTTAAGTGGACATAGTTGCAGTTATTTTCACAAAAGGTCTTTTGAGGACTATTTTTGAGTCCTTGTGAGCAAATTAGGCATGATCAGTATTTACATGCCAACTTGCGGGGTAGTGTCGAATGTGTTGGCAGATTTAGTCACAATCTGGTCCATCAATGAGCTAACAGATTTGATTGTAATTTGCTCCACAAATAAGCTGGCAGATTTGGTTATAATCTGCTCTTGTAAATATGGAATTGAATATATTATTCTAGGAAAATAGTTTAGAGGAAATCCTTTGATTCAAGAATCTCCTAAGAATTAAGGATTGATTAGTTTATTTGATCTAACTTGTTCTCTTATAAATATTGTACAAACGCTATGAATAAATAGACTCTCAATATTTTCTGGCAAGGATCATGAGTACCCACATGAAGGGAAAGTTGTGAGACATCACTTGAGTAGGTTTGATCATTTCCTACATAGACCTCCAAATGCTCAAGTCATAACTGTGACACTATGATAATTATAGAAGTTAAAACCAGAATGGAGTGAACCTGAAATTATATGAAACGAAGTAGTCGAAAAAGACCTAAAATATCTCAAAAGCAAGTGGACTTCACTAAGAATGAAGTACAAGAAAAAAAGGGCACATTTAGATCATACCAATTATTTAAAATTAAAACATGCTCACAAGTGACTCTCAGAGATACTCGAAATTCCATAAGCAACTTAATAGATTCTCACTATTTCACTCAGAAAAATAAAGGCAAACATAAGTAAATCAAGAAAGATTTTGCAAGGACATTAAGTTGAGGGCATTAGTAATACAGCTGGCTAACTTATAAAGTTGCAATTCTATTAACAAAGAAAGAACAATTGATATTGAAGGGTTTTTGACAGTTCACCTGAAACTTGTCGACCAATTGAGAGATCTGAAAGGTAAAGGATGCGTACAAAACCTGAACCATGAAGGCCACAGCTGGCCTACAAGCTACATGCAAGCACTCATTGTCCACACAAACACACACATCTTTAGATGCAGGCCTAACTTTTCCACTATACAAATAGGCGAGCACACTGACCACCGCATCAAAACTCACCTCATACTCTTTCATCAGCTCTTTGAGTTCCAGCTTCGTGTTGCTATCTTTCCCACAGAATACATTCTTAAAAAAAGGACTCCTCGCCGACAAAATGCACCGGTGCACCGGAATTTCCTTACCGCCTGGAGCCAGAAGCTTCGCATCAGCGAAGAAGTCGAAATCCGGCGCAGACGCATCGAAGATAGACTCTAGTGTTTCTGATAGACGTTTGAGGGAATTGACGTCTGCCGGTGAAGTTTCCGATTCGTTCATGCAGCATATACTACTGCTTCCACTAATATCATTGGAATCCGAAAAAGCAGTTCTACTATCCATTAGAGCATACGTTCATGGGAGAAAGGGGGAATAGAGGGATCATTTGGAAGAAAGAGCCATTGAATTTGGGGAGAGAAAAGAAATTGAACAAGGGGTAGTTAGCTAGTTAGGAATTATATGAGGAATTGGGGGAGGAAAAGGGACAGAGAAGAAGGGAAAACAAGAGGAGAAAGCCATGGAAATGGAGGTATTGTAAAACAAATAACACAAAGTTTGCCATTCTTCTCTATGTGAAAACAAGTCTTTTTTGTTTTGCTACAGAAAAGTCAAATGGAAGAACAAAGGGAGCTCTTGGAAATGTAAGCAACAATCACTTTTGATTATTATTACTCCTTCCCCTATTTTCTAAGCAAATAATAATTAAATAGTAAAATATTTCAAAAATCAATTTACTTAAAGGTTTTATATTTTTCAAAAATATTAAGTTATCATTAACTCATATTTGTCACTTATTTCTAAAATAAATTTTAATTTTTTTTTGACATATCAAGAAAAATAATATTCTTTTCATATTTTCAGCATTTATAAGTATCTTCTATTTTATAAATCATTTTTCAAGATATAATTTAATAGGGTATAGTTTGATAAAATATTTATAACATTAATTATTTTTTTCTCAATAGATATCAAGTCAAACTGTGACAAATAAAAATAAACAAAGCGAGTAACTCTCTAAATAAATTGAAAATATAATTGGTAAAATAATATTGTCTTTTCTTGATTATCAAACAATGCCAAATAAAATAAGACAAGTAATAAGTCAAAATTAAACAATTAAGAAGGGAAAAAGTAGTATTTTAGAAATAAAAATTTTGATTATTATTTTTTAAAATTGTAATTCATTTCAATATTAATTACTTATTTTAAGATTATTTTTTAAAATCTTTAAGTGCAAAATATTAATTTATTACTTTCTCAATAAATATATCAAATTCTTCAGTTGTAAAAAAGAAAAAAACGAAACGGAATGAGTAACTAATTTAAATTAAGAATTATGGCCTTAAGATGTTAAATTTATTAGAGAAATGATTTTTCTTTTGTTAAAAATTCATATCCGATGAGAATACCATTTCAACTTGCATATTTAGTTTTGCAATTGTCCAAACGTCAGATAAAATTAGTTGAAGTTTGTAGGAGCAATTAATACTCCTTTTGTCCCTTTGACATCAATTTTTTTTTAGTTCACTTAAAAAAATATTATGTTGTTACAATTAAAAATAATTTGATTTTAAAATTATTTTTTACTTTTAATGAATAATTTACGCCATATAAATATTTAAACATCGTTTTAAATCACAATTTTCTTTTCAAATATCATGTTAAATTAAAAAGTACTCCCTTTTATTTAATAATATTTATCCATTATTAACTTAACATATTTCTTAAGAAAAAATAAATAAAGAATAATTTTACCATGTTACCTTTTGAATATAATAATACAATGTCTTGAAAAATATAATAGAGAAATATCTATAATTAATAAGTATAGAATTATTTATTGATTTAATAAAATTGACAAATATTATCAAATGTTTTAAAATAATATATTAAACAATTACTCCCTCCGTTTCATAAATAATGACTTAGTTTGACTTGGTTTAAGAAAAGAAAGAAGATTTTTTAATCTTGTGGTTCTAAATAAAAGTTATGTCAAATATATCAAAATGCTCTTTAATCTTATAGTTTTAAACATGTCACGCGAAAAATTAAAATTAAAATTAGAATATTGTCAAAAAAGTAAAAGACTCATTTTTTTAAATAAATAAAAAAAGAAATAAAAAATTATTTTAAAACGAATGGAGTATTATTAATCGAACGAAATTTCATAGACTTGAAAAAAAAAAGACAAAAAAGCAAGAGGAAGGTGACGAGTGAGGATGATGTGAGAAATAGTAGATAAGAGAAAGTGTCCACATTAAACCTCATCATTTTACGTGTTTTTTTCTAGCACAAGCAAACATTGCTTACGTCCCTCACCCCTCCAATCACCATTCTTTGTCTTTATCTTCACTTCACATGTCATGATTAAATGAAGGCTTTGTCTACGTATAAAAAATAAATAAACCATACCCACAAATATTAATCAATTGCCTACCCTACTTCAGTTTATTAGTCTCTATTCATGTAATGTGGACCTACTTCACTTGCCAACTCGCAATTAATAAGATGGCTTTATTCCAGTTTGACTCTCACTAATTGATTGATTTCATATCTATATATTTTTTCTTCTTGAAATGGTGCAACTTTAGAGTATATCTATCAGAAACTTGCTAATAATGGGTGAAAACGTCAAGACCCTTTGCGGACCTTCAATATTATATGGGGTAGCTTTGTGTAAAGATGAAAATCATATTGGGTCAACTACCTTTAGGGTGAATATGTCTTGAATTTTTAAGGACTTGATATTTTATGCGTATTTAATACTATTTTCATCCCTCAATCTTTGATAAGAAATAAGAGAACATGTATATCGTTTTGATGATTGTAAAGTGAACAGGGTGTGGGCTAAGAATAGATGGTGCATTGCATGGAATAGTAAATGCTCCTAGGTCTTCCATTTTTGCACTGGAGAATTTGAAGCTAATCACACTACAATAATGTGTACATACATACCTTCGATTGTGTCTCCGCTTACTTCTTTTTCTTTGTGAACAAGTTTTTCATAAACTTGTCATGTCGTAGCATTTGTTTCAAAGCCTCCACTAGTGAAATATTAATTGATAGTTGCTTCTTCCTTCTTTTTCATCATCCTTTGAAGGAATGGAGGAGGACATTTTTGTTGCCAATCTGTGTTAAGAAAATCAGAAATTACTGGTTGTAGTAAATCATTCAGAAACACGAAGTAACTGAGATTTTAGAACCAGTAAATAAGATGAACAGAAATTTATTTGTAAAAAATAATGTAATCTGTAAAACTTACCAGAATCTGGAATACTCTTTTTAAAAATTCAGGAAGAAAATCAAGTCCACTGAATTCACAGTGTCCCCTTAAGGAAATTATTCCCCTCTAGTATCCGAGGTTTGATTTGGAATATAACCTCCCAGGGTAAAATGATCTTAATCAGTAGAGTATAGATACCAAAAACTCTACTGTCAGCGAATCAATCCACAGCAGGAAAGTACACGAAGAAATATATGTGTTTTTTAAGAAGAAGGAAGATCAGAAAATTCGTTAGGAAAAATTCTGAAGACTGAATGGTATTTATAGGCAAGAATAATATATTCTGAAAGGTTGCTACCCTTTCAGAATTGACACGACCATTAATGAAAGGTTGCAAACTTTCAAATGGTATTGACTGTTCCTGAAAGTTGCAACCTTTCAGAACAGTCATGGCGGGAAATTTTGAATATAACGGAATTTAAAACGGGTCACTCACGCGGATCCGAGTCGGGTCGGGTTAACTAAAAAAATTGAAAACATTTCGGTTAAATTCTGTTATCAACTAATTTATTGAAAATAATTTTTGGCCATTTAAATTAATTAATAAATAATTAAAATAAATTTTGTCCAAAAAATTATCTCTCGATCGATCATTTGCCAAAGCCAAAGCCAAAGCCAAAGCCGAAGCCGAAGCCGAAGCCGAAGCCGAAGCCGAAGCCGAAGCCGAAGCCGAAGCCGAAGCCGAAGCCGAAGCCGAAGCCGAAGCCGAAGCCGAAGCCGAAGCCGAAGCCGAAGCCGAAGCCGAAGCCGAAGCCGAAGCCGAAGCCGAAGCCGAAGCCGAAGCCGAAGCCGAAGCCGAAGCCGAAGCCGAAGCCGAAGCCGAAGCCGAAGCCGAAGCCGAAGCCGAAGCCGAAGCCGAAGCCGAAGCCGAAGCCGAAGCCGAAGCCGAAGCCGAAGCCGAAGCCGAAGCCGAAGCCGAAGCCGAAGCCGAAGCCGAAGCCGAAGCCGAAGCCGAAGCCGAAGCCGAAGCCGAAGCCGAAGCCGAAGCCGAAGCCGAAGCCGAAGCCGAAGCCGAAGCCGAAGCCGAAGCCGAAGCCGAAGCCGAAGCCGAAGCCGAAGCCGAAGCCGAAGCCGAAGCCGAAGCCGAAGCCGAAGCCGAAGCGAGCGAGCGACGACGACGACGGCGCGAGGGGGGTCCCTCTTTCCAACCCTTTTAACAATTAATAGGAGTGTTTATTTATTTAAACTCTCCTATTTTCATTTCCATTACCGATGAGGGACTATTGCCTTTTTCAATAAAGCATTAGAGGACTTTTCAAGTTCCCAACCTTTCAAGTTCTAAACTTTTCAAATTCCTCTCCTTCCCTCTATTTCCCATCAATTCTTGCTACATACCCAACAATCCCCCACATTGATGGGGAATAGTTATAACATAGGAATGCACGGACAATTGTGTACTTTACAAGCAAGGATTAATTGCATCTGGATAAGTAGGTTTCCCCTTGGACTTTCCGTAGTGAACATATGTCGGATATACTCGGTCAATCGGTAGATGTGATATCTTTGAACCGTCGAACTTTGGTGTATACCTAGACAACCATATGTCACACAATTAACCCTTTACTGTTTATGATTCTTACGGTTGTGTTCGTTTCAGCCATGAACACCTCCTGGTTTCATGAGTGTATAGAGAATAGGCTTTTGACATAAAATTCTCTTTGAAGCGGCTTCCACTTCACACTCACATAGGTGATTTCTAACCGTGTCATCTCGTAGATACACTATTTGGTCAAATCTACCAAACTTAGCAAATCATTAAAAACTTTAAGCTTTATTACCTCATTAACAAGCCTTAAAGTCTTAACCTTTTCCTGAACATTGTCTTCATCATGAGAATGGATTGAGTTAATTGACAATGTCGAACCGTCAGCCACAACTTTGTTTTTCTCCTTGAATCTAGCTCTTGGGATCTCCAGTCTGCTAGATAGAGTTACCGTCATGCTGACTTGTCCTAAGCCGTAAACCCATTCCCTTAGATGATCTTTCAACTGCCTCTCTCACTAGGCCTTTCGTTAGTGGATCTGACACATTATCGCTTGACTTTACATAGTCAATTGTGATAATTCCACTAGAGAGCAGTTGTCTTATGGTGTTATGTCTACGTCGTATATGACGAGACTTCCCGTTGTACATAACGCTCCCTGCCCTACCTATTGCTGCTTGACTATCGCAATGTATGCAAATTGGTCCAACAGGTTTGGGCCAGAATGGAATATCCTCTAGGAAATTCCGGAGTCATTCCGCTTCTTCACCAGCCTTATCCAAAGCAATGAATTCAGATTCCATTGTGGAGCGAGCAATACATGTCTGTTTGGAAGATTTCCAAGAGACAGCTCCTCCACCAAGTATGAATACATAACCACTCGTGGATTTTACATCATTTGACCCGGTGATCCAATTTGCATCACTATATCCTTCAATCACAGCAGGATATTTATTATAATGCAAAGCATAATGTTGTGTCCATTTTAGATAACCCAACACACGTTTCATAGCCATCCAGTGAGTTTGATTCGGATTACTAGTGTACCGACTCAGTTTACTAATAGCACATGCTATATCTGGTCGCGTGCAATTCATAATATACATCAAACTTCCCAACACTCTGGCATATTCCAATTGAGAGTCACTTTGACCTTCATTCTTTTTAAATGTACAACTTAAATCAATTGGAGTTTTGACTACATTGAAATTCAAGTAATTGAACTTATCCAATACTTTTTCAATATAATGAGATTGAGATAATGCTAGTCCCTGGGGAGTTTTGATAATCCTGACCCCTAAGATCAAATCAGCAACTCCTAAGTCTTTCATATCGAACTTGCTGGACAACATGCGCTTAGTAGCATTTATATCGTCAATTTCTTTACTCATTATTAACATGTCATCAACATACAAACAAACAATGACTTCATGATTCATAACGTTTTTAATGTAAACACATTTATCACATTCGTTAATCTTGAATCCATTTGCCAACATTATTTGATCAAATTTAGCATGCCATTGTTTGGGTGCTTGCTTGAGTCCATAAAGTGACTTCACAAGTCTGCACACTTTCTTTTCTTTACCAGGAACTATAAACCCTTCAGGTTGTTCCATGTAAATTTCTTCCTCTAACTCTCCATTTAAGAAGGCTGTCTTTACATCCATTTGGTGGATTTTAAGATCATGCACTGCTGCTAGTGCTATTAACATCCTAATTGATGTTATCCTTGTTACTGGAGAGTATGTGTCAAAGTAGTCCAGACCTTCCTTTTGTCTGTACCCTTTGACTACCAGTCTAGCCTTGTATTTGTCAATAGTCCCATCAGGTTTCATTTTCCTTTTAAAGATCCACTTTGATCCTAAAGGTTTATTTCCTGGAGGAAGATCAGTCAATTCCCAAGTGTGATTGCTTAAAATTGATTCAATCTCACTATTGACTGCTTCTTTCCAATAAGTTGACTCTGACGAAGACATAGCTGCTTTAAATGTTTGAGGCTCATTTTCAAGCAATAGTGCTACAAAATCTGGTCCGAAAGAAACAGATTTTCGTTGTCGAGTACTTCGCCTAGGTTCCTCACTAGTTAGAATATTTTCCATTGATTCTTCTCGTGGTCGTTTAGGTCTTTCACTTGTTGACTCACTTTCAGTTTTATATGGATAAATGTTTTCAAAAAACTCTGCATTATCTGATTCAATTATCGTATTAACATGAATCTCAGGATTATCAGATTTGTGAACCAAAAATCGACAGGCTTTACTATTCACAGCATACCCAATAAAGACACAATCTATTGTTTTGGGTCCAATTTTAACCCTCTTAGGTAAAGGAACCTCTACCTTGGCTAAACACCCCCACACTTTGAAATATTTCAAGTTGGGTTTTCTTCCTTTCCACAACTCATATGGAATTGATTGTGTTTTTCGATGGGGTACTCTATTGAGTATTTTATTAGCTGTAAGGATGGCTTCCCCCCAAAGATTTCGCGGTGAACCAGAATTGATCATTAAGACATTCATCATTTCCTTTAATATTCTGTTCTTCCGTTCTGCCAAACCATTTGACTGTGGTGTATAAGGTGCAGTAGTTTGATGAATAATACCATATTCCAAACATATCTCTGCAAAAGGAGATTCATATTCTCCACCCCTATCACTCCGAATCATTTTTATCTTTAGATTCAATTGGTTTTCCACTTCATTTTTGTATTGCTTAAATGCATCAATTGCTTCATCCTTACTATTAAGCAAATATACATAACAAAATCGAGTGCAGTCATCAATAAAAGTTATAAAATACTTTTTTCCACCACGAGATGGTGTTGACTTCATATCGCATATATCTGTGTGAATTAAGTCTAAAGTTTTAGAATTTCTTTCAACAGACTTGTAAGGATGTTTAACAAACTTACTTTCCACACAAATTTCGCATTTCGACTTATCGCATTTAAAATCAGGCAATACTTCTAGATTAACCAATTTTCGCAAGGCTTTGTAATTTACATGTCCCAAACGGGCATGCCATAAATCACTTAACTCCAATAAGTAAACAGAAGCAGAATTTTTATTAATACTGTCAATAACCATTACATTTAGTTTGAAAAGACCCTCATTGAGGTAGCCCTTTCCTATGAACATTTCATTCTTACTTATTACAGCTTTATCACTAACTAGGACACACTTAAACCCGTTCTTAACGAGTAGTGCAGCAGAAACTAAATTCTTCCTAATAGTAGGGACATGCAGAACATTGTTTAAAGTCAACACTTTGCCGGATGTCATTTTCAACATTACTTTCCCAGTTCCTGCAATCCTTGCTGTTGCTGTGTTTCCCATGAATAAATCTTCATCGTACTCAGCAGGAGTGTACGTTGCAAAGGCTTCTTTTGCAGAGCAAATATGTCTAGTAGCACCTGAGTCGAGAAACCACTCCTTGGGATTTCCAACTAAGTTACACTCTGATATCATTGCACACAAGTCATCTGCATCTTCCATCTTTTCCACGATGTTTGCTTGACTTTTGCCTTTGCCTTTGTTTTTGTCCTTTCTTGGAGCATGACAATCAGAAGATCTATGACCAGCCTTGCCACAATTATAACAGTTGCCTTTGAATTTCTTCTTGGCCTGTTCTGACTTCTGCCCGTTGGACTTCTTTCTCTTTTTGTCTTTGGTAGGAGCTTCTTCAACAATATTAACTCCAATGATTGTTGAACTCTTACGCGACTTCTTTTCGGCATTTCTGTTATCTTCCTCAATCTTGAGCCGAATCACAAGATCTTCAAGCTTCATTTCTTTACGCTTGTGCTTTAGATAATTCTTGAAATCATTCCACGAAGGAGGCAACTTCTCGATCATTGCAGCCACTTGAAAAGCTTCATTTACTACCATATCTTCAGCAATCAGATCATGGAGAATAAGTTGAAGTTCCTGCACTTGTGATCCAACAGTTTTACTATCTACCATTTTATAGTCTAAAAACTTTGCGACCACAAACTTTTTCAAGCATGCATCTTCTGTCTTATATTTCTTCTCAAGTGCATTCCACAACTCTTTTGAAGTTGTTATTGCACTATAGACATTATATAAGTCATCCTCTAAAGCACTCAAAATGTAACCTTTACATAGGAAGTCTGACTGTTTCCATGCTTCAACAATCATAAATTTTTCCCTGTCTGGCATATCATCAGCAGGAACTGGAGTATCTTCACTTGTAAATTTCTGCAGACCAAGAGTGGTAAGCCAGAAAAATACTCGTTGCTGCCATCCTTTGAAATTCACACCTGTGAATTTACCCGGTTTCTCTGCTTGTGATACAAGAGTTCGGGTTGGTGCAGCAACAGCCACTGTAACACCAGTGTTTTCCATTTCTGATAAACAAAATTGATACAATATAAGTAAGCAATAAATTATAATTGCAGACTTAAAGGAGTATAAAATCACAAAGATTTTTGTCTCCACCAGAAACACAGATTTAAATAAATTTCCTTAAGATTGTTGCCAATCTGTGTTATGAAAATCAGAAATTACTGGTTGTAATAAATCATTCAGAAACACGAAGTAACTGAGATTTTTAGAACCAGTAAATAAGATGAACAGAAATTTATTTGTAAAAAATAATGTAATCTGTAAAACTTACCAGAATCTAGAATACTCTTTTTTAAAATTCAGGAAGAAAATCAAGTCCACTGAATTCACAGTGTCCCCTTAAGAAAATTATTCCCCTCTAGTATCCGAGGTTTGATTTGGAATATAACCTCCCAGGGTAAAATGATTTTAATCAGTAGAGTATAGATACCAAAAACTCTACTGTCAGCGAATCAATCCACAGCAGGAAAGTACACGAAGAAATATATGTGTTTTTTAAGAAGAAGGAAGATCAGAAAATTCGTTAGGAAAAATTCTGAAGACTGAATGGTATTTATAGGCAAGAATAATATATTCTGAAAGGTTGCTACCCTTTCAGAATTGACACGACCATTAATGAAAGGTTGCAAACTTTCAAATGGTATTGACTGTTCCTGAAAGTTGCAACCTTTCAGAACAGTCATGGCGGGAAATTTTGAATATAACGGAATTTAAAACGGGTCACTCAAATTAATTAATAAATAATTAAAATAAATTTTGTCCAAAAAATTATCTCTCGATCGATCCGAAGCCGAAGCGAGCGACGACGACGGCGCGAGGGGGGTCCCTCTTTCCAACCCTTTTAACAATTAATAGGAGTGTTTATTTATTTAAACTCTCCTATTTTCATTTCCATTACCGATAAGGGACTATTGCCTTTTTCAATAAAGCATTAGAGGACTTTTCAAGTTTCCTACCTTTCAAGTTCTAAACTTTTCAAATTCCTCTCCTTCCCTCTATTTCCCATCAATTCTTGCTACATACCCAACAATTTTAGCCTTGGAAGAGGGACTATTGAAGCGTCCTTGCTTGGTAATATTTTTTTTCTTCTTGCTCGTGAGATGTTTTATTCTGTTATTTTTCATGTTTGCCCTCTCTAGGTTCAAAATTAATATGTGGATCTTGTCTTTTACTTGTTTCCTCATTTGTAGTTGGAGAATCATATGGTTGGACTCTCTCTATAGCATCATTTTCCATCACTACATCGCTCCAACTCATTTCTCCACCTCTCGTGGTCACTCATGCACTTACTGTTATTGTTGCAATTTCCAGGATGTCTATCTTTCATTGTTTGACCCAGTGACGATAAGATTAGATCCATCAAAGTTTATATATGATTTATGATTGTGGAGTCAGCATTAATCATTTGTCTCATAGTTGCTACATCACTATGCATTTGGTGCATAGTACTATATGTTGACTCTACCTTTTGTTTGTGAAAGGGACAACATATCTTCCATTTTGAAACTAGTAGGGTGAATTTGAAGTTTTCTCTTGAAAGGAATATGAGGTTGTACACCTCTACTTCTAAAGACTTTCTTATGTGATTCTCATATATATATTCTTAGTTCAAACCTTGATTCCATAGTCATGTTGCCAAAAACCCTTAGTCAGGTCTTGGAGACTTTTCGTTGATCTCATACGACTATGAGTTGGAAGCTATCACTGTATTACAACGGGGTCATTAAACCCCCACCACTGGTTGGAAACATTGCATTCAACATCACCAGCACGATGTTGTATTTATTGGGTTTATTCAATGGTTTGTCTCTTGAAGACCTCAATAAACATTTAAAGACTTTGCAGAGGTATGTCTACCTTACAATCTCCTAGATATCTCTCAAAAAGAAATAAGACTGAGATTGTTTCTATTCTCTTTGAATGGTGAAGCAACTACATGGCTTAGAGAGTCATCACTACCTAGACTGAACTTATAGGGGAACTCTGGGAGAGGGTATTTCGTCCAAGTAGTTATATTTAGGGATAAGATCAGCAAATTCAAACAAGTCCCCATTGAATCGCTCCATAAACTTGGTTGAAATTCATAAGAAGGTAATGTCTGCATCACAAGCTACAAAACGAGATGTTGCAGGAGAGCTTGTATAAATTGTTAAATGTAGTCAACAATTTTGTGGTCAATAATATCGTAGAGAGTTCGCTAATGGACCACATTGGAGGGGACTAGTGATATGTTTGAAAGGATGATTAAGATGAACATGACTTGGAATAGCATAGAAGCAAAGCTGGTAAGTAGTACATTAACCTACACTAACTATGTCACACTTCGATATATAATGACAAAAAAATATATGTAAAGCCTGAGTTAATTCTATGGGTGTTACTATTGCAAGAGTTTAACTTTAGGATTAAAAGAACAACGAGGGTGTAAAAATTAAGTTTTCGATCACTTGTCCAAATTAGAAGATGAAGGATACTACAAAAAAAAGGGTCATTTTGTGGAGGATTTTATATCGATCTGTGGGAGTTTTTGACCCACACAAAATTAATTGAAGCAGTTTTAGAAACTGTCACAATTACTTATGCCCCACAAGCATATTTGTGACGGTTTAATAGATACTCCATTACGTTCGCCACAAAATAAAGTTTCAATTTGTGGTGGTTCTTAAAATCAATTAGTGGTAATTCGTAACCACTTAAAAATGATTTTAGAACTTTAATAACTACACTCTACAAAGGATTGATAACCCACAAAATATAGTCTCAATATCTTATTTAATTCTTTTAAAATGGTTTTCACCATTTTTTATTTTTATTTTTTACCCTCCCTAGGAGTTCCCACCCCTTTTGCTCCATTGGTGACTCAAACTCGCATCCCAACTCCTACCCCTTTTGCTTCCTTTGTGACTCGAACTCGCAACCATTGGGTTGGGAGTGAGGGATGCTTACCATCAGATCAACTCTCTCGTCATTAAGAAACTTGAGTTCTGTCATTTATAACATAGGCTACATTTAAAATATTCAAGTTATAAAACGTAAAATCTTAGTTCATGACAAATTGATACAATTAGTAATTATGTTTGATAACTTAAAGTTTAAAACTTTAACAAGTGATCACATCAAACAAATTGAAAAAAGTTAATATAGTGAATTTATTATTTTTATTTCATATTTTCTTTCATTGCAACAACACCATATATTCTTATAACATAATAATATTTTTGTTTATATAGTATTAGATGAATTTCACAATTTAATAAATTTATATTCAAAAATTTTTAGATAAAGAAAAATTTATACTTGTAAAAATAATCTTAACTATACAGTAATTGGGTCTTAATAGAACATCCTATTATTTTAAAACTTGTAGTTAAAGTCAATATTGAAATCTAAATGCACAACTTATTATATTCAAATTTAAATATCTTAATCTTATTAAAAATAAATGATAGCTAAATCATCTCAAATGATTTCTCATTTTAAAGTCAAAACGTGCTACTAGTACCTCATGGTGAAGGTTGTTATTTTTTAATCTTACCTAATCTTGTATGACTGCACATCCAACATCCACTTCTTTGAAATATTTATCTCATGGAAATATATTAAACTTTACCGACCTAGTACTTATTATCATATCATTGTCATCATATAAATTACCTTTTACTTTAGTGTGTATGTGTGTGTACATATATATATATATATATATATATATATATATATAGTTTTGTTTTATATTGCTTATGTAATGTTTAATTAACTTTTGTTAAGAGGCAATATTTTACTTATGAATTGTTCTTAAATTCATACATCAACATTAGCATATTAGTCGGATTATAATATTTTATATTAATAATAAATAGATTAAATAACTCATATTTTGGAAACAAAAAATTATATCTAAATAATAAAATTTGTAAGCTAATTTATTTAAATATATTTATTAGTATAAATATAAAATATAAAATATAAAATCAAAAAGATAAGTAAATATTAAAAGGATTTGAGAGGGTATTTTAGTCTTTACCTAGAGTAATCCCTTGGTATTAGAGCTAATACCACCAAATGTAGGGCGCATAACTAATCCCTAGATTGATAATACATGGACCCAAAATTCCTACCAAACATAGTATTAAATAATACCACACATAATATTTTGACTATTTCTCCTAATACTCCCTACCAAACGACCCTTAGGACCCGTTTGGTAGGCGGTATTAGGTAAAATAATACATGGATTAAAATTTAATCCAACTAATACATTGTTTGGTTACTTTATTTAATTTAATCCATGGATTGCTTATCCATCATATGTGGTATTATCTTATCCCTTGGAAATGGAGGGATAACTAATCCAAGGTCTGTTAAACCTTTGATAAAATCCCNTATATATATATATATATATATATATATATATCACATAAGACCTCAATAAATTTTTTTAGTTTAACCATTCAATTACATATTATAGGAGTAACATTTTTATCTATTATTTCATTTTCTTGAAAGAATGAACCTAAAAATATCTAAATTGTTTGTATTTTGATACAACAATTCAATTTACAACTTAATTTGCTCTTCTCGTGCTAATTAAACATGCAATGCATATAATCAGTTGTATTTCTACTTTCCATGATTACCTTATTTTCTAAAATGTTTTCTATATTTCAAGTTTTTTGATTTATTTTCTATTTTGTACAAGTGTAACAAATTGTAATGAATTGTGGCATTTACAAAGCTTCACATATTGCAGTGGTTATAACAAATCTCCACAATAAAATCGCTACAAATTTTAATAAATTGCGGTGTTCACAAAACCTCACAAATTGGTGTAATTTGCGGAGATTATCATAAGTCTTAACAGTAAAACCTTCACAAAATAAATTATATTGCAAGGGTTAAAATAAATGTTACAAAATGATTTTATAGTGAAGTTTTTTAAAACCCCCACAAATAAACCTTTGCAAATGAACCTGTTTTTTGTATCTATACTAGAAGCTTCCCATGATTTCTTGGCTTGCAGACTTTGTTAACTTTTTTATTGTGACAAGACGCCTTCTAACCACAACTATCATATAAAAGAAAAATCCTATATAATGTGAAAATATTTTATTAGGTCGAATCATATTTTTTTAGAGTATGTGTAAATAATATTATTCGTAAATGCATCCCAAAAGTTGAAATGATGTAACATCCCAAAATTTATTAAGATAAGATTCGAGTTATTTTTTATTTGTGAATAAGATTTCACCAAGTGGTTCTAAATTTTCTTAAATGTTAAGATCACTAAAATTCCATAGCATAAAGTTAAGTTGAAAACTTTCCTTCCAATTGAGTTTCACTACGAGATTTTCTTTGATCAACTTCAAACAATCATATCTCTTAGTATATAAAGAGTTACGTGGTCTATAACCTATTAAATTAAAATTATTTGAATCTTCTTTCTAACACCACCAATTTTGCAATGATCCGAGTTTTTAGTAAATATTTATGATCATTTTAGTAACCTGATACAGTGTAGTGACAAATTAGCCAAAGGAAAAATATTAAAAAGAGTCTTTTTTGTCTTTTTACCTCTAAGAAAATCCTAAACAAAATTGTTGACTAATTATAGATCCAAAATAATCAGATTTTTATCTCTTAATTCATCATTCTCTTCTCTCTCAAATCATAAAGCAAAACCATAAGGAAAAATCAAAGTAGAAGACTCCATTCAAGATTTTCTTCAAGTAAGTCTTTTTCCAAGAATTTCATTCTTTACGACTCAAATTTATCAATACAGTTATGAATCACTAATGAAAATCACAATTATTGGCCATAGAGATCTCAAGAAACTAATTCAAGAATCTCAAGAAAGGTTTTCTTGATTGTTAACCTTCAAGTTAGGGTTTTCACGCTTCTAATCAAGTTCTTATTCTTCAAGAACCTTATTCTTTCAGGTATGTAAAGTATCATAATGTTGGACTAGTTTCTCCTCATGCCATACTTTTAATTTCAAATAGTAAAAGAGTAATCTCGAATTCTCTCCCTAGATATGAGTATTCTTGAGATAAGATTTGAGTTCCTTATTCTTTTTGAAAATCTATTCTTAATTATTGAATTTCTATATACTATGCATAAAGATTCTTGAGTTGATTTGTTCACATCTATATTTCAACATAAAACATATGAATTGAGTGTTTTTAGATCAGTAGTATCATTGAGTTCTGAGTTCTTAAGTTTTGAGTATTGAGTTTTCATATTGCTATTAAGATTACTGAGTTGAGTTGCTCTTGTCCATAATTTTGCATGAACCCTATTAATTGAGTTATAAATCTTGAGAAGATTTTTAAAGCCAACACTTGAGTTTAAACTAAGTTTTTGAGGAAGTAAAGTTAAGTTTTGAGAAAGAGTTTCTAAAACATGGTTAGTATAACAATTGAGTATGTCATCAATGTTTAAGCAGTATGTGATCTAGTTATGTCATCAATGTTTAAGCAGTATGTGATCTAGTTATGTCATCAATGTTTAAGCAGTATAATATCTAGTTATGTCATCATTGTTTATGCCGTATGACTTTCTGAGTCATTAATGATCATATCACAATATGATTTTTTTATATTTTTGAGAAAGAATTTTAAAATATGAATTGAATAAGAGTATAATGAAACTAAGTATTCCCAAAGTTTTTACATTGATAAAAAGAAACTTTGATTCCTAAATAAGTTATGAGTTCAAAGATATTTCAAGAGAAGTAACCTCTTTTAAGAGGATAGTTTAAGAAATTATCTCAAACTACAGTAAGAGTGTTTTTTTAAAAATTGAGCATGTGCATATATTATTAGGAGTAGTATTGAGCATCGATATAGGAATGAGTTCGGACAACTCACATTTCTTATAAACGTGTATGCCAACATGGGTACATGATCATACTTTTTAGATGAATAGTTAGTGTATACGGGCAGAGCTTAGTGGATCCACTTAGTTGAGGTGTTCTATATCCCGACAAGGTATAAGACAGTTTTGCCAGCTTGGGTGAGACGTTGTATCATCATATATCTCATAGTGATGGTTGTCAGTGATTAGAATCTCCCAATAGAGTTAAAGTGTATTTTTATATATCTCTTATTATGTTGACTTAATAGATGATAAAGTATTTTGTAAAAATTTATGTGATTTAACTCGTTTATTGCTCTACATTCATCTTGAGTACGTTATCATCTTTTTTTTAGTCCTTTTGTCAGTTATTTGTTATTAAACTATAATACATATTCGTACATTCAATGTAGTGATTTCATTCAAGCTACATCTTTTCATGATGCAAATAAATGTTCTTAAAATCCTCAGCAAGAGTGTGGTGAGATCATCTCGTCAGCTTTTGAGTAAGACTTTCTTGCTTCTGGAGGACTCCAATTTTTTGAGTTGTTACTAGTAGTTCTCTTGAGGAGTCATGGTTGTTGTCTCAAGGCTCATCTTTGTATACATTAGAGGCTTCATAGATAGTCAGCTTTGGAGAGTCTTTCAATTTCAAATTTCTTATTTAAAACTTATGTTTCATACTCAGTATATTCTACAAAGTTTTGAAATTCTGTAAACTATTTAAAAGTGTTTCTTTTAATTCAATGTTCATATGTGCTTGAGTTAAACTTCCACTAGTAGTAACCGAGGACGAGGACTCACTTGAGGGCCAACAATGGTTCTGGAATTTCGTCCACGTCAAGGGTGTAGATCCTGCTCATGACAAATGATGCCAACTATAGAGGCATATCACTCTTCTCCCGACTATAGAGGCATGTCCAACTATATGAATTACCCATCACACCTATAATAGAAATAGAATTGTTTGATATATGAAACATCGACTCATAGGGCCTTTCTCTAGTTTCTTTGAAAATAGATATATTTTAGTAAAAAAATGAAAAGAGGTGGTTGTATTTCCCAACAATGTGTAAAAGTGTCACTACGTTCTTAAAGATTTCTTTTGCATGTTTGAAATAGCAAGAGCAATCAGTAGTGATGGAGGATTAGACTATCTGCAACCGACTATTTATTACTTTAAAAGTATAGAGTAAAGAATAAAGTTTCTACACCCTATCACCTTCAAGTAAGTGGATAAGTGAAAGTTTCAAATAGAGATATAAAGAACATCCATGTAATTAGGATGGTTGGAGTACTTTGGTAAAAGGCTTCATGGGCATTACGGGTAGCGAAAAAGTTGAACTTGAATTTTGGGGGAATGCATGAAATTTAGGGATGAAACAAATGAATGAACTTGATGAATTTATATTGCGAGCATATGAGAGTTCAACATTGTACAAAGTAAGAAGGAAGCACTCCCATGATAAACATATACAAAAATGAGAATTTAAACCAGGTGATTGGGCATTGTTGTTTGAATCAAGACTCAGATTGTTTCTTGGGTAACTCTTATCAAAGTGGTCAGGTCCTCTTCAAGTGATAAAATGTTCCCCCATGGAGCCATTGAACTCGAATACATAAATTGATCCAAGTTTAAAGATGGCTAACGAGTGGACCTTATTTGAAAGAATCTGAAGATGTCATACTGGCGGATGGGGTTTATATTGATGAGAACTAACGACTTGAATCACTTTACCAAGTGGTGATGTTAAATTTAGCGCTCGATTATAGGTAAACCCATAGTATATTATTGAAATATACACTAACAAATTCTATATATGGTAGGTCCATTAGTCTCACGCTACATAGTGTTCGCTGAATCAGGGAGTTTTCTTTTTAATAGCACTCTGGACAACACTAACTCTTAAGTGTGGGGTGGAGAGCACACTAAGAGCTTGTTAATTTAGTCATAGTGTTTTATTATTTGTTTTTTTGTTTTTAGGTTCCTCGAATTTTATTTTTGATACTTTTTTAGATAGTCCCTTTAAAACACAAGTAGGATTTATTTGTAGATTTTAGAATTAGTTTATTATTTTTTAAATCTTAGATAATTTAGATTAACGAAGTCCATCAATAGTAATTAGCTATTCTAAATAAAGAATTTTGATAGACATCATGGGAATTTATTTTTCAAAAAGGTATAAAAAAAATAGAAATATTTAAGTGTAGACTCATGTACTATCTAGAATAAGATTCTAGAAATAAAAATAGGACCTAATATTTCATAGCATTCAATGTGGTTAAGTTTGAAGGTGAATGTTTTACATAACTAAGTTTGAAACTATTAATGGTCCATGTGTGGTGTTCATTAGTTTATTCTTTCAAACGGAGAAATCTAAAACCCATCATTCGTAAAAAGTTGAATTTTGTGTTTCAACTTGTTGGATGTGATTAATACATTTCTTGTATCAATCAATTTTTTTTAACTATATTATGATACCTAACAATACATTTTCCATAGTCAACCCTTTTGAGCCTATAAGCCCAATCATATTGTTTAGCTTGATTCCCCTATACTAACTAGACTCTTATTTTAATCCAAAAGTCCTTAATGTACTTTGAGTTGAAAGACTTCGAGATGGAAAAGGAGATGAGAAAGAAAGAGGTTAATAAATTTAGAGAAGTTAGGTTATGTGGTCAAGAGAAGATAGAAAATAAAGCTCAAGTAGTGAAAGTATTTATGTTTGGTGTAAACAAAGAATGAGAGAATAGAAAATATTATATGACTTGGCTATTAAGATTTGAGAAGTATGAGAAAAAAAATAAAGAATGAAAAACATCATTATAGCAACTAAGTAGTGAAAATAAAGAAAATATCCCAAGAAGAGTGAAAACGGAAAAGTATCCTAGAAAGTTGAAAGTAGGGTGACTAAGAAAGAAGAACTCTATTGATCTTGTTAGTATCTTAAATAGTATATGAAAAAATAATCACTGTTTGTAACCAAATAATTCCTATCCATCATGACATTACAACTCGGAACAATCTTTTTAATCTTACAGTTTTATGCTTTGATTAACTTAGGAGTACTTTATTAGCAAGTTTATGGTATGATTTGATATATCTTGAATTTCCTTGTGAGAGTGAGAGACTGCTTATGCCCTATTACTATTATACATATGGTGAGTGAAAAAAGGAAAATTATTTGATTGTGAGGGCAATTGATTATTAACACTAGTATCTTAATGACTTCAATAGTTGCATATTAGCATGTTAACACTATATATGTAATAACGAGCTAGTCAGCCTAATAGTTGTTATATTTGCCTGATAAGTCTTGAAGTTGTTATAGAATGAATAAACTCCATACTATGATTAAGTTGTCTATGCGAATCGAAATTTGTAAGTAACATTGTCTAACTAGAACTGATATGATATTGGGTCTATAAAGGATAGGTGAGTTTTTCAAGGATAAATTAAAGCTCCAAGTATTGGGTTGGTTATCTAGGTTGTATTTATGCATTCAAACACAATATATTAATATATTTTAGTTAAGTTTTGAATATAATCTTGTGAATATCCATGTGTTTACTGATGATATATTGCAATGAGATAATAGAAACGATTTGATTGATTTAAGGCCAAAACAAGAAGAAAAGACTATAGAATAGATTGGAAAACAAAGCAAAGTAATGTGGCTAAAATGGAGAAAAAGTATCTACAACAAGGACCATAGATTAGCCTCACATCACACTTGTGCAAGAACTAAACTTTAGAGAATAAATAAAGGAGACCCCATGCCACAAGGCACAACCTTTTGTCATGGGCTCTACACCGTGACCCCCTTATTTGTTGGACTGGTTTGATCTAGGCAAAATAGAGTCCAACTAGAATTAAGATTTTGAGTTATTAATCATTCGTAGAAGGCCTTGCTTTTAGATATAGAGAAGGCCACAACAAACGAGTTTATGGGCAGTAGCCTCCCAATTCATCCAAAGATGAATAATTCTTTTAAGAGATTTTTAGGAGATCTTATGGGTTCTAACTCAAAATTTCATATATATGTGGATTCATGGTTGCACACCATAAACCCAACTACCCTTACAAGAGGTTCCCCGGAGAGGCTAGTCGGGAGTAGTTCATGGACTACCAAATGATGGTCTTCTATTATGAGAGAGCTTTCACATGTGTAGAGTGGAAAAAATGGCACCAACATTTTATCACTAGATCTAGGAATTTGTCTAGGTCCACTAGTTGAAGTTCCCCGTGATGATCTCTCCGACTGGGTGAGGGAGTTTTATTCCCTTCTCCTGATAGTCCTTTAGGATTCCCCAGCCTCCCTTTTCCATACGTGGGGTGGATGTACCAACGGTGAATGATATCTTAGGAATGCCTGATGTTTTCAGTGATGAGTTCAAGACTAAGTTGAAGGATATGACTACGAGATTTACTGGTTGTTCAGAAATATTAGGGTAAGGTCTATTGTCCTAGTACCAAGGGTATCAATAGTGCATAATTTTCTATAGATGCACGGAGGGGTTGACACTGGTAGGTCAAAGGATTTATCCATTAGGAAATCTCTATGATTTGGTTTATCATAGGGCCCTAGTGGTGGCCTGTGTTATCAGGGTAATCCAATTAAACGTGGGGGAACAAATAGCATTCGAATAGAAGGATTTTTACGGGAGTAGCAGGAAGGTCCCATTCCTCTCTGCTCTAGTTTTCATGCTTTAAAGATGAGGGGTGCCCAAGGATGATACTGATTGGATAACATCGATGAACCCCCAATTCAACTTCCTATTAGTGAGGAAAATTCTGAGAGAGAGAGTAGAAAAAGTTGGGAGCAGTCGTGCCATAGCAGGTTCAAGTGAGGTAGATGCATTTGATGAGGTTCATGCCCCTCCTACCCAGTCCAAACAGCCACTTTCTTGAAGCCACATGGAGAAGGACCTAGATTCTATTCGAATAGCTTTATGAAGTACCATTTCCAGAGCCACAATACCTCCCTCCACTAACTTCCTCCACTGCCCATGGAAATGAGATACTCGTAGTTGGATCGGGAGAGAAAGAAGCATCATGAGCAGGATCACCTAATGGCCAGGATGTGGAAGGCCATCAAGGTAATCTTCACCAGCATTTTCCCCTAGTAAGAGACTCCCTCACTCACCCAATGAGGACTTTCGGGAGTTTCTATTCCTAAGAGATACATAGATAGGCGAGCGGGCCCCTAAGGATCATCTATTTGAAGGACACTTCCCCTTCCCTTTGGACATGTTAGACTAGACTTGGTTTTGCCCTGTTTAGGCACGAAGACATCTTTTCCTAATGTATGTTTTTGTTAGCATAAAAATGCTGGAGAATCCTTAATCACTAGTATGAAATGCTTCAATTTTTTTGGTTATATTTCTGGTATTCCCTGTTGTTATGAGATGGAAAATCAATTTAAACATTCTGGAAACAAGAGAAGAAACCGGGGAAAACAAAGTAAAGGTTTTGTCGTGCCTTGCCCGCTAATATAGTGGCTGACATACACCATAGTGGTTTTTCGCTATAGCGGTCTAGTTTCTCTAAAGAGGCTCCAATGAGTTCATTTTGGAATTTTGAAATTATGCAAGATTTATCCCGCTCTCATATTCATACTATCTCCTAGAACACAACTTCACTTGATAAAATACTCCAAAGATCATTCGCAAACAAGAGTAACACAAACATTTAGATCACAGATTCAAATATAGACCCTAGGATCATATCCAACAACACATAATTAAGCACTTAACACCACCTTAGTTGAAACTAGTCTTGAAGTATACTAGAACTTTTTGATTACATCATATAACAATTTATCATTAAATCATTGCATATAATCAAGTTATGACTTTTCCATGTCCTTTACTTCACAGAAATAAAATCAATTACACTTCCCACATATCCATATACTCCGGCTAGTGATATTGTCGATAAGGGAAATGATTTCGGCAAGAGTTATCTATTATTATTTAATGCATTTTGATACTTGTGATTAGTCTATTTTTTACTTGTGATGGATCTAATTGTTACTTGTGATTGACATACTTGATACGTCTTGATTGTTAAATTTTGACTATTGAACTATGAGGTTAAGCTTTGTGAACAATGTACTGTGAAACTGTTAGATTGAATTAATTTTTATGTAGGTCATAGTTTGAGGAGTTCTAGTTGGAATGATATGAGTATTAGATTTATAGCTAGTTTGTCTTGTTCATTTAGTTACTTGATGAGTACCATCTTTGTTGGTTATCACTCCTTGCTTCTACACTTATGTAGGTTATGAGTCTGATAACATGTGATTGCTTTTCATCATCTCCTATTTTCGAGAAGAAATTTTGAGAGGTAGTTGTTAGCCATCCCAATACTCTCTTCTTCTTATTTTATGTTTTTTTTTCTATTCTAGAATCAAAAACATTGAGACTCGTAATTTTATTTCATTTTCCTACTTTATGTATTAGTTTTTTTACAGAATGAACAAATTTTCTACTTCATTCTTGTTCTTGTTTTAATTTTCGCTTATCATTAATTTCATTGGGTTGAGATTGACTTGTCTTGGTGGGAATAGAGAAGTGTCATCATGTCTATATTTGGATTGTGACATTAACTATAGTTTGCCTATCTACAGATCATAAATATAGTTTAAATAGTTAGCGAATTAGAATTGTACTTTTTGTCTTTTTTATAAAAAAATGAGAAAGGAGTTTGAAAAATACTCTAACTTTGATCGAAATTGTTGTTATAATACCAAACTTTATGAATAACCTTTTACCCCCTGCACTATTTAATAGTGTACTTTAAAGGTATATGTGCCCACATGGACACATCACTCTTTATAATGATGCAACATTTATAATCTTCATAGTAAGAAACATACTAAATATTTCTTTAATATGGATAGTACGAAACTTAGTAAGAAAGAAAGTTGAGAAAATTAAGAAGAAAATTAAATAAACTATATCCAAAATATAAACAACTAATTATCACAAAAACTGATAACATAAAATTAGACCAATTAATAGATAATATATCTAAAATAGAATATAAATATATTCAATATTTAAAGATACAATGAATAACGAGAATAACAAATACAAAGAAAAACTTACTGAAATAATTATAGCGAAAATACAAGAATTAGGACATAGGCAAAATAGACTTAATAATAACATATTCGCAAGAATTTGTAAAAAATCTATAATAGTATAGAGAAAAACTATTTTTTATCTAGAAATACACATAGAAAGTTTAGAATATAAACTTGAATACAATCTTTAAATAAATAAGGAAGAATATGTGATAGATGAAAAAACCTATGAAAACTATGATGGAATAAAAATAAAAATAATATTTTCTAATCTAGGAAGAAGATGTAAGAAAATAGGTGACAATCTAAATTTAATGTTAGAAAAAGAAACGGTAAAACTAGAAGATAGTTTAACTGGTATGATAAGAATAACAAAAGAAAATGAAGAAATAGATAGAAAAACGAAAATCGAAAAAATAAAACAACAAGCAAAAAGGGAAGTACAACAATTAGAAGAAGTAAAAAAATACTAAAATAATAGAGCTAGAAAAAGAGCTAGCAATATTAAAAGAAATGTATGAAATTAACTAAAGAGAAAAACAAAAAAAATAATTAGCAAATGAGATAATTAAATTCAAAGAAAAATTGCAACTAGAAGACGAATTAGAAGAAAAAGAAGAAAATAGCCAAGATAATCTACCCGAAATAAGAACTGATGAAATAAACAACGATGATCTAGAACAACATTCGGAAACAAACGAAACATATACGGAAATTTTAGCGAATATAGATAATGCAAGGAATTTAGAAATAAATACAGGAGGCGTAGACATGGATGAAAGACCTAACACATTGGGAGTAAAAAATCCAAAAAATTCGAATCCAAAATATTATAATGAAAACTATGGACAGTATGATAGAGAAAAAACTATATGGGATAAAAGATTGAATAAAAAATGGACACCTAAACCAATAACTGAACAACACAATTTTCTAGATTTAGACTGTGTAGAAGATACAAAAAGAACAATTCAATTATGGATAGGATATATATCAAAACAATTAATAGATAACAAAATAGTAATAACAGAGACACCAGGATATATAGAAAGAGCACTTATAGGAAAATTATGGTTACAAAATTTATCAGATGAAAGTCTAAAAACCTTAAGAAGTAATAAAAAATATAGTGGCGAATTAGCTACTACAACTATGGAAATATTATATAAATATGAAGTAGCTATGAGAAATGAATTTAGCAGTATGACAACAGATGTAGAAGAACAAAATAAAGAAAAAATCATAAAGCGGAATCTAATGATAAAATTAGCAATATGTAATATGTGTTACATAGATGAATATACATGTGCATTTAGTAAATACTATTATAAAGGAGCATATAGCACAGAAGAAAGTAAAGAAATAAGAAAATTATATTTTACAAAATTATCAAAACCTTTTAATTCAAAAGTCATAAAAAGTTGGAACGAAGCAGAGTTAATAGATACCTTAGGAGCTAGAATAAAATTCTTACAACGATGGTTTATGGAACTATGTGAAAAACATAAAGACGAAATAAAAAAGGAAAAAATATTAGTAAAAAACTTGGCATGTTGCAAAAATAAAACAGCACCTCATTTGATTGTATGGATAAGTATTATAAAAATAAAAATAATGAAAAATACAGATCTAAATACAAATATGAAAAATCGAGAAAAAGATACTATGTAAAAAACTACAAAATCAAAAGACCAAATAGACCAAAAAGAAAACTAACTGAATGTACTTGTTATAATTGTGGAAAATTAGGACATATAGCCAGAGACTTTAAATTACCTAAAAATCCAAAGAAAAAACAAATATCAGAAATATAATAATAAACGATGAAAAATATACGCAGATAGAGTACATAGATTATGAATTAGAAAGTGAAGATAGCATATATGAAATATCATAAAATGAAATGGATAATGATATAGAGATGGAATCAGATAATGAATTCTATAATACAACAAATGACTGAAACAGATATACAAATAATAAATAAAGAAGAACATCAAGACGAAGAATCCTTATAACAAAAAATAATATTTGATAATAATATATTTGAACAAATAAAAGAAAAAAAAATTAGATCTAAACATTGCAAAATATTCAAAATACAAACAATAAGAAACTGATTTAAATGACAAAAAGAAGAATATTATGTAGTAAGTCAAAGAGAACATATCATAGATTGCAAATACACTAAAGAAAAAGGCCAAAATACCAATAATATACAAACGAATAATACATAAAGAAATACAAGACATTAAGGCTAAAAATCCAATTAAATATGTACATTTAGGAGGAACACAAATACTAATAAAAGCATGTTTTAGAGAAGAAATAGATATACCCATAGAAATATACTTAGCGGATGATAGAACCATACAACCCATAGAAAAATGTATAATAAGTGCAGTAAGAGGTAACCTCATATACCAAAAATTTAAATTTATAATAAGTGCTAACTACTCAGTAGCAATAAATGAACATAGATAAATCACTAGTATTATATTGAAAATGTCGGGAACAAAATTAGCCCCTGGAAGTAAAATATTTATAGCTAGATGTAAAAACTTATATGTTTTAACAACAAAACATAAAATAACAGCAAAATATAAAATAAATAAAATAAAAATAGAAGATCCTTTTGAAAGGATAGTCACAGTCATAGACAAAAATGATTATAGTTATAATGAGATTGATATAGAAGAAGACTTAGAAATAGTAAAAGAAAGATTAAGCACATCAAAAAGAATAAATTGTGAAATAACACAAATATCATAAAAAATGAGTACCTCAAGAAGAATAGATAAAAGTCCACAAAAATTATGGGAATATGAAATAAAACCACATCATTATTACATAATGAGAATAATGGAACAACGAAAATATTTAATATTAATAGATACAAGACGAGTAGAAAACTATATTACAAGAGAATTAGTAACGGAAGATGAAATAATAACTACTGAGCAATCATGCCCCGAACTACCAAAAGCATTAACGTATTGTCACGACCCAACACGAGTCGTGAGTGGCACCCACACTTACCCCCCTAGGTGGACGAACCAACAAGTATGAACCCCAACATATACCAATAGTTCAACTATAAATAACTAAAATAATGCGAAAGCTCCAAAAGTTATTAAATAACCAATTTAAATAAGTTTCTAAAGTTTAATACTTATTATCCAAAAATCTGATAGTCATCACATCAAGGACATCTATTTCCAAATTACCAAGTCTAAGAGTGTTTAAAAAACCAACATAAGCAAAAAGATGGTCCATGTCTGAAATTCAAAGACATCAAGATGTGAATGAGAATCCAGCACGAGCTAGAATTAATAGCTCACCCTGAACTCTGATGTGCTGGACACTGGCTAGAGTTGAGGGCAAGTCGAAGTCGATGGTACACTTGCTGCACTCCACAAAAGAATAAAGAAGAAAATACAAGTCGGGGTCACTACAATGAACACGTACTGAGTAGGTATCATCGGCCAACTCAAAATAGAAATCAATATATATTGAATAATAATATAAAATCAACTACAATACTTAAAAGGTGGCAAGCAACAAACACATGAACCATTGACAACAACACGATAGTAGGTACACCATCAATCACAACATTAAGCGCACCTATAAGGACTCATGCCTCCACACTATACTCATTTGGAAAATAGGTTCTTTGAAATTGAGTATATCATGTTAATTCAAGATTCCTTTTCTTTAAAGTTATTGTGACGGAACGTGACACTCCGATCCCATATACCGTGTCGAAATGTGACACTCCAATCCTATAATATTGTGTCAGAACGTGACACTCTGATCCAATAATATTGTGTCAGAATGTGACACTCCGATCCAATTATCTCATTATTTTATTTCATCAAGCCTTCTTTATACAAGGCGTCATTTTAATAGAGATGGTTCAAGATTAGAATTCAACAGTCTCATAATTTTAGGCCAACCACGAACCACACAATCAAAACATACAACCACACAATCAAGTACATAGGAGACTTTACAATATCACTCAATACATATCGATCGCTATTTAGAGTTTATCTATCACATAGAAATAAGCCATAACCTACCTCCACTGAAGAATCGTCGTCAAGCAAACTACTTCTCCAATACTTTTCCTTTCCTCAATGCTTCCGAGCCTTTCCAATCTATCAATTATATATGCATAATTTATAAGTTAAACACTCATGTTATTCTATGTTTATCCTAAACCAAAAAGCTCACCTAATTTTATAATCAATTTCCTAAAGTTCAAACCTAAGGTAAGTCTTAACTTCTTCAATTAACATAACTTAAATAGAATTTAAATAATTTAATACACCTAATATTTAATTACCTATATTAATATATTTAAAATATAGTCTATAAGTGACAAAAAATATTTTAATATATAAATGTGGAAGCCACTGATTATGAAATCAGTGGCAGACTAACAAGAACGTCCAAAACTTAAATTTGATTAACACTCATTGTACAACCTTAGTTGCTCCTAATTGTTTGATCTCCACTTTCCAATCACATGCATGAACCTTTAACTATCTAATGTCATCCTTATATAGCCATATTAATAATCGTATAACAATACAATAAAATAAGGAATAGACATCACAACCAGTAGCTTGAACAACCATGTATACTTACCCCTAAATTTATCATATACTTCTAATTATCATTCCCCAATAATCACTATTAGTTATAAATTACCCACCTAAAAACTTGTTCCAAAATCATCCAATTTAAAAGACATAGCAAATAGTAATTGTCGTTTAGCCTTTAAGAACCCAAAATTTCACTTATAATCAATCATTCTGTATAAATCAAATAGTATACATAATACGACGTCGTAATGTATTTATCAAATCCAACATTACGTTAATCATGCAAATTCAGTATGTCCAGTTCGAAGAAAAAAAGAAAGAAAGAACCGTTTTGTCAACTACTTATATTCTATGCATCCCTCCAATATTCAGCCATTAATTGTATATAATTAACCCTTTACTATTCCCATCATAATATCATATTATCCACTACTCTTTCTCCACTTTAACAAAAAGAAACAATCTAACATTCACTGCAACTATATGCAACCCAATCTTCCCCTATAATCAAAATATAATAATAATAAATTCTTCATCTACACTATTAATAAAATTTACATATACATATACGTCTTTTACCTGGACAATTATGTATTCCCTTTAGGTTGTGCCGCCTGTGAAGGTCTTCCTGCTTAGGTTTATGATTATTTAGGGTAAATAATTATGAACAAATAATTATTAAATTCTATTATTTTTAATATTATCTTCTTTAACCATCAACTAAATAAATTATTAAAACTACCCTAACTAATTTCATAATTATAGTTATAAATAGTCCAAAATACCCATTGAAACTCTACCAAAAAATTGTTTATGAAATAAAAAGCTCTACTACTTAAAACGACCAAAATAGTCGTTACAATAGATACCAATTTACCCATCGTTCATCATCGAACGATTTAAAAGAAAGGAGAGGACGAGAAAGAGTACCTGAATCAATAAAAAGATGTGGATATCTTTCATGCATATCAGCCTCACTCTCCCAAGTGGACTCTTCAACTGGCCGATTCTTCCACAGACCTTGATAAAGGCAATTTCTTTTGATCTCAATTTACGGACCTCTTTATCTAGAATAGCAATAGTCTCCTCGTCATAAGACAGATTGTCATCAAGAAGAACTGAATTCCAACGAATAACAAAATTTCCATCACCATGGTATTTTATCAGCATAGACACATGAAATACCGGGTGCACTCCTGACAACCCTGGAGGCAATTCCAATTCATAGACCACCTCCCCCACGCGCTTCAGAACTTCAAATGGACCAATATACCTCGGACTAAGCTTACCTCGCTTACCAAACCGCATCACACCTTTCATGGGTGAAACCTTCAGCAAGACTTGTTAACCCTCCATAAAATCCAAGTCCCTAACCTTTCGATCTGCATATTCCTTCCGCCTGCTCTGAGCTGCCAAAAGCTTCTCTTGAATGAATTTCACTCTCTAATGATTCCCTCAAAATATCAGTACCCCAAAGTCTCGCCTCAAATGCATCAAACTAACCAATCGGAGACCTTCATCTACTCCCATACAATGCCTCAAATGGGGCCATATCAATACTCAAATGATAGCTATTGTTGTACGAAAACTCTGCTAAGGGTAAGAATTTATCCTAATGACCACCAAAATCTATCACACACGCATGAAGCATATCCTCCAGCACTTGAATTGTTCGCTCTGACTGCCCATCGGTCTGAGGGTGAAATGCGGTACTAAGATCCAGTCTAGTACCTAATTCAGCATGTAATGTCCTCTAAAACTTAAAAGTACATTGCGTACCTCTATCTGATATTATGGAAAGTGGAACTCCATGCAATCCAACAATCTTAGAGACATAGAGTTTGGCTAACTTCTCGGCATTGTAAGTCATCTTAACCGGAATGAAGTGAGCAGACTTAGTTAACCTGTCAACAATTACCCAAATAGAATCAAACGTACGCAACGTCTTTGCAAGACCAACTACGAAATCGATTGCAATTCTTTCCCACTTCCATTCATGAATGGGCATTCTCTGAAGTGTCCCTCAAGGCCTCTGGTGTTCATACTTTATCTGCTGACAATTCGGGCATTGGGCAACAAAATCAACAATGTCACGCTTCATTCTACTCCACCAAAGATGTTGCTTTAGATCACGATACATCTTGGTTGCACCAGGATGTATAGAATACCTTGAACTATGAGCCTCTGTAAGAATAGTGTGAATCAAATCATCCACACGGGGCACACATACCCTTCCCTTAATCCTCAAGACGCCTTCTTCATCAATTACTGCCTCTTTAGCCTCTCCTCGCAATACCATATCTCGAATTCGACTCAGATTCTCATCAGCAAATTGATTTCCCTTAATCTTGTCAAGGAAAGAAGATCTTGCCTCCACAAAGGCCAAAAATCCTCCTTTCTCTAGTACTTCCAGCCTCATAAAGTCATTAGCCAGAGTCTGAACCTCTCTAGCCAATGGGCTTCTAGAAACCTGTAAGTGGGCTAAACTACCCATGCTCCCTGCTTTTCTACTTAAAGCATCTGCCACAACATTAGCTTTTCCTGGATGATACAAAATAGTAATATCATAGTCTTTCAATAGTTCCATCCACCTCCTCTGCCTAAAATTCAAATCTTTTTGAGTAAAGACATACTGTAAACTACGATGATCTGTATAAACTTCACACTTGACCCCATATAGATAATGTCTCCATTGCTTTAATGCAAACACAACTGCAGCCAACTCCAAGTCATGGGTCGGATAGTTACGTTCATGCATTTTCAATTGCCTCGAAGCATAAGCAATTGCATTCCTCTCCTGCATTAGCACTGCACCCAAACCAGAATAAGATGCATCACAATAAACAATAAAATTCTTACCTTCCACTGGCAAGGTAAGAATTGGTGCAGTAGTCAACAAGGTCTTAAGTTTTTGGAAGCTTTCTTCACATTCGTCCGACCATACAAATGGAACATTCTGCTTAGTCAAATTTGTCAACTGGGAAGCAATAGAAGAAAATCCCTTGACAAATCGATGGTAGTAGCTAGATAAACCAACAATGTTCCTTGCTCTGAAACATTAGTAGGTCTTACCCAACTCTTCACTGCTTCAATCTTAGAAGGATCCACCATCACTCCATCCTTAGAAACCACGTGCCCCAAGAAGGACACTGAATCGAGCCAAAACTCACACTTGGAGAATTTGGCATAAAGCCTTTTCTCCCTTAACAACCCCAATACAATTCTCAAATGCTCCTCATGTTCTTCCTTGCTCTTTGAGTATATCAGTATATCATCAATAAATACAATAACAAAGAGGTTCAGATATGGCTTAAAAATCCCGTTCATCAGGCTCATGAAAGCAGCAGGGGCATTCGTAAGCCCAAAAAACATTACTAAGAATTCATAATGCCCATACCTGGTTCGAAAAGCAGTCTTTGGCACATCTGTTGCCCGTATTTTCAATTGATGACAACCGGATCTCAAATCAATTTTAGAGAAGACACAAGCACCTTGTAACTGATCGAACAAATCATCAATGCGAGGAATGGGATACTTGTTCTTAATAGTTACCTTATTCAGCTGCCTGTAGTCTATGCACATCCGAAAACTTCCATCTTTCTACTTCACAAATAAAACAGGAGCACCCCAAGGGGGTGCACTTGGTCTAATAAAACCTTTACCTAACAACTCCTGAAGTTGGGCCTTTAACTACCTTAACTCGGCTGGAGCCATTCTATAAAGGGGAATGGAAATGGGGCGAGTACCCGGCTCCAGATCAATACAAAAATCAATATCCCTATCCGGTGGCATACCAGGAAGGTCTGCAGGAAACACATCCAGAAACTCACGGACTATCGAAACAGACTCAATTGAAGGTACTTTGGAAGTATCATTCCTGAGAGGTGCCAAGAAAGCTAAACAACCCTTACTCACCATCCTCTTAGCACGAAGAAAAGAGATAATACGAACTGGAGTGGAAATATAGTCACCCTCCCACACTAGCGGATCTGTCCCACGCTTGGACAATGTCACAGTTTTAGCATTACAATCTAAGATTGCAAAATTTGGAGAAAGACAAGTCATACCCTAAATTACATCAAAATCAACCACCTCTAGAATAATCAAATCTACATAAGTATTGTTCCCCAAAAAAGTCACAAGGCATGACCTATACACCTTCTCACTATCACAGACTCACCCACGGGAGTAGAGACACGAATAGACATGTCAAGCAAATCACAATATAAATCAAGACCAGTAGCAAATGAGGAAGATACATATGAAAATGTGGATCCAGGATCAAACAATACAGAAGCCATGCAATCACAGACCAAAAGAGTACCTGTGATAACAGCATCAGATGTCTCTGCTTCAGACCTCCTTGGGAAAGCATAACAATGGGCCCTATCACCTGTCTGTCCATTGCCCCTATCAAGCTGCACTGCAGTAGTTCCAAGTTGCCCGCCACCCCGACTGAACTGGTGACCACCATTACCTTGGCCACCACGTTCTCCAGAATGGCGGCCTCTACCATGACCACTTCTACCTCTAACTACTGGGGTCTGTAACTCTGTTTTGGAAAATATTTCCTAAAATGTCCAGCATCTCCACATCCATAACAATTCCTGGAGTCAAGTATAGGTCTCTGTGAAAATGACGAAGTTTGGAGATAACCTCCAAACTCAGAAAAAGGCTGACTGGTCTGCGATGGACCCCCAGCTGAAGCCTATAATGAAGACTGAATAGGACGGGCTGGGTAACCTCCTGAACTCTGCCCTCTGGAGTAAGAACCACTAAACTCACCTCCCTTACGGAACTTCTTAAATGTCAACGCCGTGGTGAAGTCGGATGGCTTCACCCCCTCTACCTCTATCACAAAATCAACCACTTCCTGAAAGGATTTTGCTGCAGCAGCTACTTGTGGCTGGAATCTGCAAATTTGACCTCAGTCCTTTCACAAAGCGGCAAATCCGCTCTTGTGGACTGAAGCAAAGTTGAGTGGCATACCTGGATAGTGCACGAAAGTTAGCCTCATAAGCAGCAACAGACATCCTTCCTTGCTCTAGGCTCAGGAACTCATCTCTCCTCCTATCCCTCAAAGTCCGGGGTATATACTTCTCCATAAATAAGTTAGAAAATGATGCCCAAGTCATAGGTGGTGCCTTTGCTGGTTGACACTCAACATACGACTGCCACCACATTTTGGCATCCCCCCTGAAACTGGTAGGTCACAAACTCAACACTGAATCGTTCTACTATGTCTCATGACAATCAACCAGAAAATCATAGGCATCTTCAGATTCAGCACCCTTGAAGACTGGAGGTTTCAACTTTAAGAACCTAATGAAAAAGTCATGTTGATCACCTGTCATTATAGACCCTGTAGTCAATCGAGGAAACGGTCCTACTTCCAATGATACATCCATGCGGGGAGCCACAGCAGCTGCATGTTGTACTCCCTAAACCTGAGGTGCTGGTGCAGAAAACACTGGAGGTGTCTGGCCCTGATCAAATAACCTGCTAAGATAAGTAAGAACCTGATTAATCATCTCTGGGGTAGGCTGGGGTGGTACTTCCTTATCCTGAATCTTCTCATTTTCCCCTTCTTCACCCTCTCTCACTACCTCATCAGTCGGTGGAGGAGTCACTGCTCTATTTCTAGCTGAACCAGGTGTTTGTCCTCTGCCTCTAGTGGGCGTCCTCCTGCGACCTCTACCACGGCCTCTTGCCACTGCTCCTCCTCGAGTTACAGCCCCAATGGTTGGCTCAGACGCACCCTGTCTTGCCGGTGTTGGTGTTGGCATAGTTGTTGCTCTAGTTCTAACCATCTGCGAAATAGAGTGAGATGGTCAGATACCAATTTGTATCACCTAGATACCATTTGGATCCAAGTAATAGCACGAAAGAAAGAAAGAATGGAGTGTTCCTAAAGTCCTATAGCCTCTCGAAGAAAAGTAAAGGCATCCCCATACCGTTACTCAAGACTTGGGCGAACCAACAAGTCTGAACCCCAACATATACCAGTAGTTCAACTATAAATAACAAAAATAATGCGAAAGTTCCAAAAGTTATTAATTAACCAATTTAAATAAGTTTTTAAAGTTTAATACTTATTATCCCAAAATCTGATAGTCATCACATCAAGGACATCTATTTCCAAATTACCAAGTCTAAGAGTGTTTAAGAAACCAAAATAAGCAAAAAGATGGTCCATGTCCGAAATTCAAAGACATCAACACGTGAATGAGAGAACCCAGCACGAGCTAGAATTAATAGCTCACCCTGAACTCTAATGTGATGGAGACTGGCTAGAGCTGAGGGCGAGTCGAAGTCGACTGTACACTTGTTGCACTCCACAAAATAATAAAGAAGAAATACAAGTAGGGGTCAGTACAATGAACACGTACTGAGTAGGTATCATCGGCCAACTCAAAATAGAAATCAATATACATTGAATAATAATATAAAATCAACTACAATACTTAAAAGGTGGCAAACAACAAACACATCAACCATTGACAACAACACGATAGTAGGTACACCATCAATCGCAACATCAAGCACACCTATAAGGACTCATTCCTCCAAACCATACTCATTTGGAGAATAGGTTCTTTGAGATTAAGTATATTGAGTTAATTCAAGATTCCTTTCCTTTAAAGTTATTGTGTCGGAATGTGACACTCCGATCCATATACCGTGTCGGAATGTGACACTCCGATCCTATAATATTGTGTGTGTGACACTCCGATCCAATAATATTGTGTCAGAATGTGACACTCCGATCCAATTATCTCATTATTTTATTTCATCAAGCCTTCTTTATACAAGGCGTCATTTTAATAGAGATGGTTCAAGATTAGAAATTCAACAGTCTCATAATTTTAGGCCAACCACAAACCACACAATCAAAACATACAACCACACAATCAAGTACATAGGAGACTTTACAATATCACTCAATACATATCGATCGCTATTTAGAGTTTATCTATCACATAGAAATAAACCATAACCTACCTCCACTGAAGAATCGTCGTCAAGCAAACTACTTCTCCAATACTTTTCCTTTCCTCAATGCTTCCGAGCCTTTCCAATCTATCAATTATATATGCATAATTTATAAGTTAAATACTCATGTTATTCTATGTTTATCCTAAACCAAAAAGCTCACCTAATTTTATAATCAATTTCCTAAAGTTCAAACCTAAGGTAAGTCTTAACTTCTTCAATTAACATAACTTAAATAGAATTTAAATAATTTAATACACCTAATATTTAATTACCTATATTAATATATTTAAAATATAGTCTATAAGTGAGAACAAAATATTTTAATATATAAATGTGGAAGCCACTGATTATGAAATCAGTGCAGACTAACAAGAACGTCCAAAACTTAAATTTGATTAACACTCATTGTACAACCTTAGTTGCTCCTAATTGTTTGATCTCCACTTTACAATTACATGCGTGAACCTTTAACTATCCAATGTCATCCTTATATAGCCATAATAATAATCGTATAACAATACAATAAAATAAGGAATAGACATTACAACAATAACTTGAACAACCATGTATACTTACCCCTAAATTTATCATATACGTCTAATTATCATTCCCCAATAATCACTATTAGTTATTAATTACCCACCTAAAAACTTGTTCCAAAATCATCCAATTTAAAAGACATGGCAAATAGGAATTGTCGTTTAGCCTTTAAGAACCCAAAATTTCACTTATAATCAATCATTTTGTATAAATCCAATAGTATACATAATACGACGTTTTAATGTATTTATCAAATCCAACATTACGTTAATCATGCAAATTCAGTATGTCCAGTTCGAAGAAAAAAAGAAAGAAAGAACCGTTTTGTCAACTACTTATATTCTATGCATCCCTCCAATATTCAGCCATTAATTGTATATAATTAACCCTTCACTATTCCCATCATAATATCATATTATCCACTACTCTTTCTCCACTTTAACAAAGAGAAACAATCTAACATTCATGCAACAATATGCAACCCAATCTTCCCCTATAATTAAAATATAATAATAATAAATTCTTCATCTTTACGATTAATAAATTTACATATACATATACGTCTTTTACCTAGACAATAATGTATTCCCTTTAGGTTGTGCCGCCTGTGAAAGTCTTCCTGCTTAGGTTTATGATTCTTTAGGGTAAATAATTATGAACAAATAATTATTAAATCCTATTATTTTTAATATTATCTTCTTTAGTCATCAACTAAATAAATTATTAAAACTACTCCACTAATTTCATAATTGTAGTTATAAATAGTCCAAAATACCCATTGAAAGTCTATCAAAAAATTATTTATGAAATAAAAAGCTCTAGTACTTAAAACGACCAAAATAGTCGTTACACGTATACCGAATAAACTACAGAAAAGGAAATAATCATTGAAGGATTACCAATAATAATAAAATTTAAAATATATCAAGGAGATGAAAATATTATTTTAGGAATACAATGGTTAGAACAAGTAAAATCATATAATCTAGAAGACAAACAATTGACAATAAATTATAAAAATGAAAGAGTAATAATAAAAAGAACTTTGGTAGGATAAAAATATGAAAATACATATACTTGCAAAGATAATAATAGAGGGATATTTGTCACGACTCGGAACGGGTCGCGAGTGGCACCCACACTTATCCTACTATGTGAGCGAACCAACCAATCTAAACCCCAACATTTTTAACCATAATAAACAAAATATAATGCGGAAGACTTAAAACTCATTAATAAAAATCGATTAAATAACTTCTAAAAACTCAATACTTATTATTCCCAAAATCTGGAAGTCATCACCACAAGAACATCTATCCTCAATTTACTAAATCTAAGAATATCTAGGAAGCTAAAATAAATAACAGCTAGTCCATGCCGGAACTTCAAGGCATCAAGACATGAAGGAGAAGATCCAGTCCAAGCTAGAAGCATTAGCTCACCCTGAGATCCGACGTGATGAAGACTGGCTAGAGTTGCGGTTGAGTTGAAGACGACGGCACGTTTGCTGCACTCCACAAATAACAAAGAAAAACAATTACAAGTAGGGGTCAGTACAAAACACGAGTACTGAGTAGGTATCATCGGCCAACTCAAAATAGAAAGCAATATATTTCAGATAATACATAAAATCAACTAATATTCTTAACAGGTGATAGCAACAAGTATAAGAATCATTTACAACATCACCAAACACATCTATGAGGACTCAAGCCTCCACATCATACTCTTTTTGGGAAACAGGTTCTTTAGATTAAGTATAT
>NC_028643.1:59372856-59377860 GCF_001406875.1 Solanum pennellii
CAGGGTTACGCAGCCTGTGACGGCCCGTCGTGCCTGCGACGGTCCGTCCTGCTGCTTTCGTCACAAAGTTCAGAGACTAATTTTTCACTAACGGGTCTGTGACGGTCCGTCGTGCCCACGACGTTCCGTCCTGCCATGTCGTTGCGAAGTTCAGAGAGTCGATCTCAGTACCCAAATTTCTAAATTCTAAGTGTTTTGGAACGAGACCCCCTCGACGGTCCGTCGTGCCCATGACGGTCCGTCGTGGATCCGTCGACCCAGACAGTGATTTCCAGAAATTAACTCTGCTGCTCCAAACGACTAAACAGGTCGTTACAATATTACAACAGATATTGTACACCGATGATAGATACGGGAGCAGAAGTTAATATATGTAAATAAAATTGTTTACCGAAAGATAAATGGGAAAAATTAAAAACACCGATAGTAGTAACAGGATTTAATAATGAAGGAAGCATGATCACATATAAGGCAAAAAATATAAAAATACAAATATGAAATAAGATATTAACTATAGAAGAAATATATAATTTTGAATTGACTACAAAAGACATGCTATTAGGAATGACTTTTTTAGAAAAATTATACCCACATATAATAACAAAAACACACTGGTGGTTCACAACAACATGTAAACAAAAAATAGGAGCAAAAAGAGTAAATAACAAAAAATGAAAAATAACAGAGATAAAAGGAAGTGAGAAAATTACGCAAAAGTTAGAAAATAAAAAAGAAGAAGACCCTAAGATAGAATTAATTATATTCTCTACAAATAAAGTAAAAATAATCCAAGATAAGTTAGAATTATTATATGGTGAAGATACTTTACAAGGATGGGAAAAACATAAAACAAAAGTGAAAATTGAGCTAATTGATAATAATAGTATAATAACCGAAAAATAATCAAAATATAATTTTAATGATTTAACCGAATTTAAGATACATATAAATAAATTATTAGAAAAAGGATATATACAAGAAAACAATAGTAAGCACACAAGCCCGACATTTATAGTAAATAAAAATAGTGAACAAAAAAGAGGAAAAAACATAATGGTTATTGATTATAGAAATTTAAATGCAAAAACTAAAACATATAATTATCCGATACCAAATAAAATATTAAAGGTAAGACAAATACAAGGATATAATTATTTTAGTAAATTTGATTGTAAATCGAGATTTTATCACTTAAAACTAGAAGAAGAGTCTAAAAAACTAACAGCATTCACTGTACCACAAGGATTTTATGAATGGAATGTATTGCCATTTGGATATAAAACTAGAAGAAGAGTCTAAAAAACTAACAGCATTCACTGTACCACAAGGATTTTATGAATGGAATATATTACCATTTGGATATAAAACCGCACCAGGTAGATATCAACACTTTATGGACAATTACTATAAACAAATAGAAAATTATATAGTATACATTGATGATATACTATTATGTTCCAAAACACAAGATGAACATGTAAGATTATTAGAAAAATTTATGCATATAATAGAATATTCGGGTATAAATCTAAGTAAAAAGAAAGCAGATATAATGAAAAATCAAATAGAATTCTTAGGAACACAAATAGATAAAAAAGGAATAAAAATGCAAACACATATAGTACAAAAAATAATTAACTCAAATGAACAACTAGACACAAAAATGAAATTACAATCATTCTTAGGCCTAGTAAATCAAGTAAGAGAATACATACCAAAATTAGCAGAAAATTTAAAATCATTACAACAAAAATTAAAGAAAGATATAGAATATCAGTTTGATAAAAAAGACCAAATAAAGATACACAAGGTAAAATTATTATGTAAAAACTTACCTAAACTATACTTTCCAGATGAAACAAAAAAATTACTAATATAATAGAATCAGATGCGAGTGAAAAAAGTTATGGAGGAATATTAAAATAAAAGTATAATACCAATACAATAGAATATCATTGCAGGTATTATTCAGGAACATTTAATAATACAGAAATAAAATGGGAATTAAATAAAAAAAATTATATTCAGTATATAAGTGTTTATTATCATTTGAACCATATATTGTAGATACAAATTCATTATAAGAACAGATAATACACAAGTAAAATGGTGGCTAACAACAAAAATACAAAATTCGGTAACAACAAAAAAAATAAAGAGATTAGTATTAATTATATTAAATTTCACATTTACAATTGAAGTAATAAAAATTGATAAGAATGTTATTGCATATTACTAATCACGACAAAGCTACTCAGACTGACAGATACAATTGAAAAGATACTCGAAGCTATTAATACACTTTGTACAAATGTGGATAGTACGGACAACGAGATACAAAAGCTAAAGACTAATGAAGATAATCTGAAGTCTAAAGCTAGCATAAGTCAGCAGCATGACTATAAAAATGCGGAACTATGTCAATCGGAAGACAGAAAGAATCCAAAACTAAACGGTGACGTTGGGAAACACCTAAAGACCCATAACAAATGTTTAAATACAGCTGCAGGTACAAGCCAACGAGTTAGTGAAAAACATAAGAATTCAAACTTAAGCCAGTTATTCGAAAAACCATTTACCTCGAGGCTAACACCAAAAAATATATTAACTACAGAACCACAAACTTCTACATACGCAGATAGCCTACACCATGACAAAAGAACATATAACCATATTACACGAATCTATATAGAAAATATATACAAAATTCAAACGTTTCTAAACCTTGAACCCAGATTACTACAACCCAAGAACCCAACCAGGATTATTTAATCAAAAAATTACAAGGTTATAATAAACTGATTGCACAACCAAAAACTAACGCCAATTTAGTTAGGACATGTTACAACTATGGATTACGAAATACAGTATATACATATGAATGAGAGGAACTAAGTGGAATGCCAGAGATACATAATGCATTTATTACTTATAAGAGAGTTACTAAGGGAAATTTATTCTATGTAAAATTTTATACAGCAACAACAGAGATATTATACGAGGAGATAAAACCTCCGATACAAGTAGTAAAGATAGGATTAGCAAAAGATATGATAATACCGGAAGATATTGAACAACAACCAAAGGTACAAAAAAGCGAGATACAAAGCTTCTATGCCAATAAGAGAATAATTGGTAGATCAACCATTATACAAGAACTAGCAAATAATTATTTAAACGATAGAGCTACTATTCATGAGATCAGTTAATGACTTATTCCAATTCAACGGAGCTAAGAAAAGCAGATATGGATGAAGTCAAGAGATGAAATTTATCATTACTTAAGCCAGAAGAACGACCTACAACACGAGCACTTAAAGTTGAATTTATTTCGAAAAAATTATTAACAAGGTATTGCAAGCTATTTGATCACAAATATCCTGATCACATATGTTCAAAATACAAATGAGAAGATAATATAATCCCAGACGTCCAGCTGGAATAAAAGATAAAGACGGAAGATGACAAGAAGATAAAAGATGAATATAAAAGATAAAGACGGAAGATGACAAGAAGATAAAGATGAAGATAAAAGAAAACACAAAAATGTGCTTGGCCACATAAAGCCAAAAGTAAATATGTAAAAGTCTTGAAATAAATAGTAGTAGTCACATAACTTAGTCAACATATGCATGTGCATTATTAAAGATATGTTGACAAGTGTAAAGTATGGTAGGTAGGGTGTATTATCAAAAAGACAAGTGTAAAAGTAGTACAGTAGGGATAGTTGTAAAGTAAGTGTAGAGTATACTAAATGCAGTAAAATACACTAATTCCTTTCTATATAAAGGAAGGAATATGTAACATAAAGGAGGGGCAATGCCAAAAATATAAAACTTTTTTAAAACACTTTCACAACTAAAAAATTAGTATTTAGATAAATGGAGCAACAATCTGAAATCCAATCAGATATTTCAGATAGCATGAATACGCAAGAAACAAAGGCATATTTTTCAAAAAATATGCAAAACTAATTCCATATATTCATGAATATAATATCTCATATATATGATTGAATAATTTTATGTTAGTTATTATGTATTAGAATTATTTGAATTATGATTTATAGTTTATTAGTACATTGAAAACAGGGAGAAAACTTCTATACTAAGCCATCCTAATGTTAAAATCGGTAGGCGAGGAAAGTCGTTTAGGGGAGTAAACAAAGTTGAGGCGCTGATAAAAAGAAAGTATCCGCTAAAGTATGATGCTAGTAGTGACAGAAATATACTTCAAGGTATAGAAATAATTGAATTAAGAAGAATAATATGGGAAAAAATATTTAATGATAAAGAACCAGAATATATATTAAATCAACAATTGTATGAAATAGACCTACGAGATTTAGACTATGAAAAAATAGAATAGTATGATTTGAAAATAAATTCAGATTAAAATGAACTATGAATATTCACAATATTGGATAGAATCTATGGAAAATATAAAATTATTAGAACAATTATTGGAGGAAAATTTATATATGTACCAAAGAATCCAAGATATGTTATATCTAGAATATATCATAAATAATATTAAAGAAATATTTAGATTAAAACAACGAATGAATTTCTTAACTATCAATTCTGCTAAATATCAAAAATTGTAAAATTAATGGAACAATTAATGAAGAAAAATTTGTATGTACCAAAGAACCAAGATATGTTATATCTAGAATATATCATAAATAATATCAAAGAAATATTTAAATTAAAACAACAAATGAATTTCTTATCTATCAATTCTGCTAAATATCAAAAACTTTTGTTTACTGATATATTAGTTTGTATATATAACGACTTGAACTCTATATTTTTTAGATTGTACACAAATATACAAATAACAAATCTTCATTATACAAATAGTTGTAGTTGTATAACTGTACAATATTCAGCTTGTAAAAGTTTAATCTTACAAATAACATAATTGATTATTTCTACATATGCTAGTTATTAATTATGTAATATATATATATATATATATATATATATATATATTGAATTTTTT
>NC_028643.1:59378129-59382154 GCF_001406875.1 Solanum pennellii
TATATATATATATTGAAAAAGAAAACATTATATCTCAAAATTTTCTGCTTCCAGTTGGTCCATTGCACCATAATCATCCACAATTATTTTTAAGTCATTATTACTGGAAGATGATTCTTGTACTTCTTTTTCAAGAATCATCTAATTAGAGTTATTAGTTTCTTTCTCCTCAACTCTTTTTTTCTTAAGAGCTTTTAACCCCGTTTGGATGGGGTCATTGTGAAATTTAGATATAATATCCTTCTTTATATTCAAATCAATGACTTTAGATTTGAAAATGGAATATGCAATTCCTTCAAAATCTTGAGTTAATCCCATACAAAAGAATGGGGAAAATGTCTGAAATATATTCGAACTTTAATCGAAATTGTCGTAATGATATCAAACTTTGGAAAGGACCTTTTATCTCCCGCACTATTTAATAGTGTAGTTTAAGGTATATATGTCCTCACGTGGACATAAAAAATATTGCATAGTTATAAATAGCAATATGTCCACGTGTGCACATATATACCTTTAAAATACATTATTAAATAGTGTAGGGGATAAAAATTTCTCCATAAAATTTAGTATCATAACCACAATTTCGACCAAAGTTCGAGTTTTTCACATTCTTTTCCCAAAAGGATAGACTTTCAACTAAATTTGTTGCATGCAAATGTATTCCTCTATTGATTCTCTTTGATGAAGACTGTTCCTCCATGATGAATGAGTGTGATGATTATACTGAAGGAATCAATCTTATGGTTGTGAAACTATCAAACAATTAGTTGAAATTGAAAAATTATATAACTACAAAAAATTCAAAACAAATGGAAGTTAAAATAAATGAACGGAAATTATTTGAAATTGATTTTGCACAATCAGGAGGGTTGATTCAAAAAATTTAAATTTTAAATTTTGATTCGGTAAAGTGATTTATGGGGGTTTAGATATTTAAGGAGTAAATTAAGTGGATGTGGTAAAGTGAGATAATGTGTAGATTTTATAAGACGAGAAAAGAGATTCTACACGTTTTGATACAAAAAGGTGAGACGTGACATAGTCATTTTGTTAAAAGATATCGCTTTCAACAATTAATGTAACATAATTAGATATTATATGTTAGCTTGATTATGTAATTATCTCTTAGATTTTAAAAATTATTTTAAAATATAAATTGTATTTAACTTTGGGACATAACTTTTCGGCTCATATGACCCTTTTTAATGGGTAGGACGTAATGAAACAAATGTCTATTAGTAAATTACTTAACAGAATTATAGTTATATTACAGGGAAATTACATAAATGGGCCTCGAAATATAATAGGAAAATTTTCACATATAAGCATTAAAAAATAGCTTAATTACTCTTCATAGCTATAGTTTCATAATTACAATTTGTAGCTACATGATAGGGAGGAAAGAGGCGAGCGAGATTGGGAGAAAGAGGAGAGAGGAGAGAGAGAGGGCAAAAAGTGGGAGAGAGAGGTGAATTATATATATGTATATTGATTAGATAATTGTATATTATACATATGTATTTGTATATATGGAAAGCGAGATTAGGAGAGGAAGGAGAGAGGCGAGCGAGATTGAGAGAGGGAGGAGAGAGGCAAGCGAGAGAGGGCAGAGAGTGGGAGAGAGGTGAATTGCACATGTATATTGGTTAGATAATTATATATTATACATATTGATTTGTATAAAAAGCAAGTGAGATTGGAAGAGAGAGGAGAGAGGCGAGCGAGATTGAGAGAGGCAAACGAGAGAGGGCATAGAGTGGGAGAGAGGTGAATTGTATATATATATATATATTGATTAGATAATTGTATATTATACATATGTATTTATATTTTCTGGCGAATTATACATATAAAAATGTGGTTAATTATACAAACTTAAAGTTAGCCCACATAATTAATGTATAACGTTAGTGTTGGGTGGTAACGATAACAGACTATAACTATGATGAGTAATTAAGTAGTATAAATTTGTTTAACCACGTAATTTCTCCAATATATATAAAATAATTATATTTTCATAGCCCAACTCAAATTAATTCAGCAAATATCCATTCTCCCAAAATAAATAACAGCTCATCTCCCCCCGTCCCCCTCCCCCAGCCTAGTTTAGACCTAATTTTCCTCTAAACATCTTAAAATTTAGGCTCAATTTCGCCCAACCCTTTTAAATTTAGGTCCAATTCACCTCAGCCAAAGTCTTTTATCTTATTAGTAGTTTTTTTCTTTTGTCCTTTTGGTTTTTGTCCTATTATTAATTTCTTTTGTTATTTATCTTTTATTATTTTTATTTTCTCTTTTATTTTTTTCTCATTTATTTTTTTTATTTTTTCCCCCATATTATCCTTTATTAGAGACTAGTGGGGAGTTGCCCGTGCACAGCAAGGGTCCAATAATTAAATAATGACATATTTGTATTTGCAAACAGAGCTAATCCCATTTGATTAGATTATGTTCCCGGTGGGGTGCGCTTTTTGTCCATATCGCAAATCCTGTATTCAAAATTAAAAATTTAAACACATCAAAGTCATTTATTTCCATCAAAATACAAGTATCTTCCCTTAAACACCAAGTTATCCCACTTCAACTTCAAACGTATTCTGCACCAAATTGAGTAAAACAAAAAGATTCAGCCTAGCCGATTTGAAAGATTGAACTTGACAAACACAATGAAGTAAATAGTATTACCTTATTAAGCTCCCTAAACTGATCCTCGGATCCCACCTTTTATTTGTTCACTGAAACCCATATAGTTTCCTTCTTCTATTGTTGTACAACATGGTTCCGCATTTGAATTTCTCCTTACGTCACTTCTTCTATTGCTTCAACACATGGTTCGGCATGTGGCCTACACATGAGAGATGACAATTAGAAGCTGAGAAAGAAATAACTCCAGGCTATTAGAGCAAAAAGGAGAAATTTATCGAGACACGTACATGATTAAATAAGGGATAAAGAATAACTATATAACATAACAAGCCAATTAGCTCTGTAGGTCTTCTATCTTGCTAGTAGAGGTTGCATCAACTTACACGAATTAAGTAGTTGTCACGACCCAAGTAATAGCACGAAAGAAAGAAAGAATGGAGTTTTCCTAAAGTCCTATAGCCTCTCAAAGAAAAGTAAGGGCGTCCCCCTACCGTTCCTCAAGATTCTGCTAGACTCGTTCTTGTGTGATGAGACCAACGAACCTAAAGCTCTGATACCAAGTTTGTCACGACCCAAAACGAGCCGCGAGTGGCACCCACACTTATCTTACTAGGTGAACGAACCAACAATTCTAAACCCCAACGTTTACCAATATTTCAACCATAATGAACAAAATATAATGCGGAAGACCCAAAACTCATTAATATAACCAATAAATAAGCTTCTAAAGTTTATCAATTATTATCCCCAAAATCTGGAAGTTATCACATCAAGAACATCTATCCTCAAATTACTAAGTCTAAGAGTATTTAAGAAACTAAAATAAGTAAACAGATGGTCCTTGTCCGAACTTCAAGGACATCAAGACGTGAATGAGAGAATCCAGTCCGAGCTAGGAACAATAGCTCACCCTGGAATCTGACGTGCTGAAGACTGGCTAGAGTTGCGGACCAGTCGAAGTCAACGGTGCACTTGCTGCACTCCACAAAACAACAAAAAGAACATAAAAGTAGGGGTCAGTACAAGGAACAAGTACTGAGTAGGTATCATCGGCCAACTCAAAATAGAAAGCAATATATTTTGAATAATAATATAAAATCAACCACAATACTCAACAGGTGACAATCAACAAGTACAAGAAACATTGCAACAACACCAGGCACAACTATGAGGACTCAAGCCTCCACACCATACTCATTTGGGAAATAGTTTCTTCAAAATTTAGTGTATTAACATAATTCAAGATTACTTCTCTTTATTCTTATCGTGTCGGAACGTGACACTCCGATCCCCTAATGCTACGTGTCGAAACGTGACACTCCGATCCATTATTCCTACGTGTCGGAACGTGACACTCCGATCCATTATTCCTACGT
>NC_028643.1:59385108-59385901 GCF_001406875.1 Solanum pennellii
CTCTGTAACATTAGTGGGTCTTACCCAACTCTTCACTGCTTCAATCTTAGAAGGATCCACCATTACTCCATCCTTCGAAACCACGTGCCCCAAGAAGGATACGGAATCTAGCCAAAACTCACATTTGGAGAATTTGGCATAAAGCCTTTTCTCCCTCAACAACTCCAATACAATTTTCAAATGCTCCTCATGTTCCTTCCTGCTCTTTGAGTATATCAGTATATCATCAATAAATACGATAACAAAGAAATCCAGATATGGCTTAAAAATCCCGTTCATCAGGCTCATGAAGGCAGCAGGGGCATTCGTAAGCCCAAATGACATTACTAAGAATTCATAATGCCCATACCTGGTTCGAAAAGCAGTCTTTGGCACATCTGCTGCCCGTATTTTCAATTGATGATAACCGGATCTCAGATCAATTTTAGAGAAGACGCAAGCACCTTGTAACTGATCGAACAAATCATCAATTCAGGAATAGGATACTTGTTCTTAATAGTTACCTTATTCAGCTGCGTGTATTCTATGCACATCCGAAGGCTTCCATCCTTCTTTTTCACAAATAAAACAGGAGCACCCCAAGGGGATGCACTAGGTCTAATAAAACCTTTACCTAACAACTCCTGAAGTTGGGCCTTTAACTCCCTTAACTCAGCTGGAGCCATTCTATAAGGGGGGATGGAAATGGGGCGAGTACTCGGCTCCAGATCAATACAGAAATCGATATCCCTATCCGGTGGCATACCAGGGAGGTCTGCAGGAAACACATCCAGAAACTCACAGACTATCAAAA
>NC_028643.1:59389722-59390968 GCF_001406875.1 Solanum pennellii
CAGGGTGAGCTATTGTTCCTAGCTCGGACTGGATTCTCTCATTCACGTCTTGATGTCCTTGAAGTTCGGACAAGGACCATCTGTTTACTTATTTTAGTTTCTTAAATACTCTTAGACTTAGTAATTTGAGGATAGATGTTCTTGATGTGATGACTTCCAGATTTTGGGGATAATAATTGATAAACTTTAAAAGCTTATTTATTGGTTATATTAATGAGTTTTGGGTCTTCCGCATTATATTTTGTTCATTATGGTTGAAATATTGGTAAACGTTGGGGTTTAGAATTGTTGGTTCGCTCACCTAGTAAGATAAGTGTGGGTGCCACTCGCGGCTCGTTTTGGGTCGTGACAGTAGTAGACTTAATAAGTCATGACATGACTATCTTATAGCTTATTCCAAGCTGAATATATACATCTTCATTATGGATTTTGGTCAGAAATACACTCGAAGTATCAAAATAGCTCAACCCTCCCATTTGGAATATTTCAAAGGGTAATACTAATAGTCCAATATGTAATAAAGACATAAATTCAGTAGAAATTGAAGTTTATAGTCGTACCTGATAAGCAAATCAAATTCATTACTATCTTCTTGCCTCATTCGGTCCGGTACTTGCAAAGCAGCCAAAACTTTCTTCAGTTTGCTGACAACACGAACAAAAACAATGAAAGAAACGAATATTGCCAATTTGTACAATCATGTGTACGACGACAAATTAAATTTGAACAGTCATATGTAGGCCGGCAAAATAAACTCCAAATCGACTCGACATGTCAAACGGAACTAAAAAAAGACAGCGTAATAACTTTAAAGTCAGTGAAGGTCTACAAGAAGATGTAACCCAGAGAAATCGAACAATGGACGATCAGTAAGTATAGTAAGAACAGGTAAATTTTATATAACAGTAGAAATCACAACGAAAGTTAAAAGAGTTTTTTCATACCTAAAAGTATAAATTACAGTAAAAGTGAAAGCAGTCATAGTTTTTACCAAACAATTCAGAGTTACTCGGAGTCAAAGCAAGTATATATAGCGAGAGGAAGGGTGAATTGGTAATGAAGAAAAGTGAAAGAAAATATCTATGGAGAAGCGGAGTCTGAGAAGGTGAAAGCTGTAGAATATGGTAGATTGAGAAGAAAACTAGAAGTTTATTCCGAAATTCACAATATTGAATGACAAAAATACCCTGATACCAGGTAGGCATGTTGACCATGACATGCCTGTTTATTGTCACTTTTATATATA
>NC_028643.1:59400968-59410319 GCF_001406875.1 Solanum pennellii
TATCTGAAATATATTGCTTTCTATTTTGAGTTGGCCGATGATATCTACTCAGTACTTGTGCCTTGTACTGACCCCTACTTGTAATTGTTTTTCTTTGTTAATTGTGGAGTGCAGCAAACGTGCCATCGTCTTCAACTCAACCGCAACTCTAGCCAGTCTTCATCACGTCAGATCTCAGGGTGAGCTAATGCTTCTAGCTTGGACTGGATCTTCTTCTTCATGTCTTGATGCCTTGAAGTTCCGGCATGGACTAGCTGTTTTATTTATTTTAGCTTCCTAGATATTCTTAGATTTAGTAATTTGAGGATAGATGTTCTTGTGGTGATGACTTCCAGTTTTTGGGAACAATAAGTATTGAGTTTTTAGAAGTTATTTAATCGATTTTCATTAATGAGTTTTAAGTCTTCCGCATTATATTTTGTTATTTATGGTTGAAATGTTGGGGTATAGATTGGTTGGTGCGCTCACATAGTAGGATAAGTGTGGGTGCCACTCGCAACCCGTTTTGGGTCGTGACATCAGCAAGGTCTAATATCATTCCCAAATTCAACATAACTCTTGAAATTCCTATATGAGCATCCAACCTTAAATGTTGACCAATTTCAGTCTAAAGGCTGAAATTTCACAAACTTTCAACTTAGAACCTCAAATCCTCAAAAAGACTCTAAATCTGAAACCAGACACTCCCATGAATCGATTTCCACATTTCGTGATTGGTGAAATTGACAAAATTCTATTCTAATACTTAAAACTCCAAAAAATAGCAAAAGCCACTTTTTAATTAATTCAGCCTTTCAAACTTAAAACTTACAAGAAAAATCATAACTTTTTACTCAAAGTTCTAAACCAATTTTCAAAACTTAAACATAAAGTGGTCAATATCGGTAGGGGAAATAGTAATTTACAAAAATTTCCAAGAATATCCAACCGTGTCACTAAATTATCCACTATTAAAACACCAGGTTAGTCCCCGATCGTAAAGTAAAAGAAAGTACCCCAAGCCTTGAAAATTCGAATATATCTAACACTATCTCTCAAGTTTCCTCACCAATTAAACGGTGCTTTCACTACACCCTCATTAAAACGATCTCATTGGTCTTAAGTTTACAGACCTGCCTATCCAAGATGGCTAATTTCTCCTAAGAGAACAAGTCTAGACCCAAAAAAACTAAATCAAGAGAAAGTATATGGGACTCACTTGGTACGTAGTTCCAAAGCATGGAAATGTGGAACACATGATGCACAACTGACAAACTAGGTTGCAAGTTCAACTTATAGGCCACTTCTCGAGAGGTCCAGTGAATCTAGAGTTTCTCTTTCTGAACCTTATCATACCCTTCATAGGTGTCACTGTAGCCAAACATGATCACTATTCATAAACTCTAGGGTTTGGACTCTGTTGTCTACATGACTCTTTTATTGACTTTAGGCTGTCAACAATCTACCCTAAAACATATGGATCTGCTCCATAGCATCTCTAAGAAAGTTTGCATCCAAAGAGTTCATCTAAGCCCAATTGAACTATCCGATTGGAGATCTACGCTAGCTTCCGTACAACGCCTCAAATGGGGTCATCTAAATACGGGAATGGAATCTGTTATTGTAAGTAAAGTCTGCTAAGGATAAATATTTATCCCATCTATCACCAAGTTCAATCTCACAAGCTCGAATTTATGTCACAAGCTCGAATTTATGTCACATTACTTGCCAGAAATATTTTTCTCTTCAGCACATTATTATTCTTGGAAATAACTTTGTTCGGATTTATATCATATCATATGTCAGAAACATTTTTCTTCAGCATAACATCACATATCTCATCACGACGCACAATAATATCGGTGCACATAATCAGTTTCACCCCATAAATAAGAGATAACAATTCAACCAATTCAAGCCCCCTTAATGCCATCAAAGCATTTCATCAATAAACCAAATGGGGTCCATAAAAAGACAATTCACAAAGAATTATGATCAATACATCGTCTTTTCATTAATTCTTTTTTTATTCTTTAAGGTTGATCAAGTGGAATAATAAATCCATAACCTCATTCTCATTACTCCCCAACACACACAATGAATGAAAATACACGATTCCACTAGATTTATAAAGTTTAGGAAATCACTTGCTTCAATTCAATCAAATACTCAATCAAAGACTAGAGTCTTTCCTTTTCGAAAAACGTCTAAGCCACACAATCTAATTCAATAAAGTTAATAACAATACCTATATCACATACTTTTAAAAAATGGTTCAATCAACTCAAAATCTCAAATTCCAAAAATGAAGTTTGAATTATAAAATCATTACTAGAAAACATTATCCAAGACATTTGGAACTCACTGGTGAAAACCATTTGGAAAAAAAGGTCTTAAAAATCATATCACAATCACCATTTTAGTTTATAACTCAAGTTCATGAGAAATCTTGCCATTTTTCAATCAAAATATCAAATTTGATGTTAAAATCCATAAATGATTAATAAAAAATAAAGTTTTAGGGTCACAAAACCTTACTAAATAATTTAGCCGAAGGACTCTCTTCAAAATTGTCTTAAGGATCTTAAAAATCAAAAATGAAAAATGGGGCCTAAACCCATAAATTTATGCTCAAAACCCTTCTCAGATATCACTAAAGCAGGTTCACTTAAGAGAACATCGCTAAAGCGAACTATAAGTTCACTTTTGCGAACCTCACATAAGTGGTGCCTCCTGCAAAACATTCGTCAGACACCTCTTGAAATAACCTTAGTTCATTATTGTGGGGAAGTTACCTTTACCGACATGTAAGACCATGTGAGCTATTACATGGAATCTATTGTCTACCCCACACCAAAAAGAGGCGTTCTCACTTGCTAAGGTAAGAACCATGAACTTCTATCTTACATGGATCCACTAGCTAATGTCTATCTAAACAATCTATGGTGACACATAGTTTATGTGACATGTATAATCGCCACTTGTCCACTCGATACTAAGCATAACTCCCACGATACTCATTATTCTTAGCTTTTCTTAACGTTCACGAGACATGGGTAATCACTACTTGTCTTATCATTGGAGGTCCTGGGTAATCTCCGCTTGCCTCATTATTAGAATAGCTCCTTAACTTTGATTCATTTTAGGTGAGAAGACCTTTCAACTTAGAATTATTTATGTGAGAAAACCTTTCACACTCATGCATTGAGTAATTATGTGAGAAATCCTTTTACAACAATTAACAACAACAATATCATATATGTTTTACTCTCAAAGCAATTCACATTATATTTCATTAATTTCATTAGAACATGCATATCTTCAAAAGTTCATATTTCATAGTTTAAAACCCACATTAGATCTCATAACTTGTAAAACATGGGTTCATGGGGATTCATATTAAAAACATGTACTTATCTCAATTCATACATAAAAGTATATAAATGAATCAAATAAATCAACATTGAAAGAACCCATGACATATGAGAAAACCTAACTTCAATTGGGAATTTCTAACTTTGTAAATTGGAGAATTCAGGAACTCTGTAGATGAAGGATCACCATAGATAAATAATATCATATTTTAATGCCCAAAGTTTGATTTCAATGGAGGAATTGGAGACTTGACTTGAAAACCCTATGCTTCTTCTTCTACTACTACTAGGGAGAGAAATATTTGAGAGGATATCAAGTTCTTTTGAGAATTTAAGAGAATGAATTGATTTGGAATACTTTTAGGTTAAAAACGTTTACATAGGGTTTCTGATAGAGGATAAAACGACATAGTATTAGGCTAGAATAACTAGGAAAAGACCCAAAACCATCATAAAATATTTGTCGACTCTCGTCGATGACCCGACATACGGTACGTTAGTCAGACCACAAACCGTACTGGTTGGTCATCGATTGAGTTCAGAGACTATGATTTTGGGACTTCCAATGATAGATCTACGTACGATCTATGGGTCCACCTACGGGTCGTACTTGCCAATCTTGTGTCTCAATTTTGACTCTGAAATTCTCTAAGTCTGAGACTCACATACGAAATCTACCTAAGCTTCATGCATCAAACTATGGGCCATCCTGGTGAACCGTCAAAAAGTACTAGAACTTGAGATTACGGATTGTCTAACCACGACCATACAATGGTCCGTGGTATGACCTACAGACTGTTGGTGGATCTGTCTGTGCTCACACCAGAGTTTTGAAAAAACTAAAAATTTTCGTCTTTTTAATCCAAGGTGTTACAGAAGGCTTCTTTACTTACGCGAATAAGTCTTCACAAAAGCGAAGCTTGTAGACATTAGCAAAACACAACCAAAAATAAATCTTTGAATTGACACATAACTAGAAATGCAAATTGACTAAACTCAATGTAATGGACATAGTTGAACAATCAAAACATAAATCTGAGGTCTTATCCGACATAGATAAAATTCACAATAAACTAATATAGTTCCTAAAAAGGCAAAAACAATTCTGGAACCTTTGAAAAATCAAACAAGAACTCATTTGCCGAAACTCATCCCTCGAATCCAACATAACTCTCAAAATTCTAATCGAACCATCCGAACTCCAAATGTTGATCAAAGTCAATTCAAAGGCTAAATTTTCACAAATTTCTAACTTAAGACCTCAAATCCTCAAAAAGACTCTAAATGTGAAATCGGTAACTCTCATAGAATAATTTCTATATTCTAAGACCGATGGAATACCTGAATGGTAATTATTATTGTAGGAAAACTGTTATAGTGGTAAATGTTCTTTTTATATAGCACCAAAATCAATCATACAAGCTCGGAGCATATCCTCCAACACTTGGATCATACGCTCGGACTGACCTTTTGTCTTAGGGTGGAAAGATGCACTCATATTTATCAGAGTGACCAAATCATGTTGTAAAGCCTTATAAAAATGGAAAGTAAATAATGAATCACGATCAGAAATAATGGAGTCCAGTAGTCGCACAATCTGATTAATACAAGGCTAGACCAACTTCTCCATCGTATACTTCACGCGAAGTGGGATGAAATGAACGAACTTTGTCAACCTATCAGTGACCATCCAAAGAGAATCATAACCACCCACAATGAAGGTAGACTCACAAAAAGTCCATAGTGATCCCACTTCCAAGTAGGAATATGCTTTCTCTAAGATATACCTCCAGGTTGTTGGTGCTCACGCTGACCTATTGCCAAGTCAAGCACCAAGAAATAAAATTTGCAATATATTTTTTTGTGTCACACCATTAGTAATGTTGAATCAAATCACGATACATCTTTTTGCACTCCCAAATAGCCTCATTGGTTTCCCCTCTCATCACCTTGTCCTAAATGATACATAACTTCTCATTATCAATTCAGTGCTCACGATTTGCTCAACTAAGAAAGAATGATCCTCTATGAAAGTTATCAAACCCCCACTCTCCTTAGGAATTTGTAACCAATAAAGATTGTTGTCTAACCTTTACACATATCTAGCCAATGAGCTCTCTGCACATATCAAACCCATACTATGAGTCTTTTTACTCAAAGCATCTGCCACCATATTGGCCTTACCTGGATGTTAGAAGATGGCGATGTTATAGTCCTTCGTTAGCTCAAGCCATCTGCATTTCTTCAAATTCAGATCCCTCTAATTGAAGATGTACTAAAGAATTCGATGATCAATGAAGATCTCATAATGAACCCCATACATATTATGTCCCCAAAACTTAAGTCATGAGTAGGGTAGTTCTTTTCATAGGTATTCAAACATCTAGAAGAATAGGACATCACCTTACCTTTATACATCTGAAAACCACCTAACCCAACACTAGAAGCTGTGAAGTCTACACCCTCCTCGGGTAAAGTGAAAACATGAGTCAAAGGCAACAAGGTCTTGAGATTTTGAAAGCTCTCCTCACACTTATCGAACCACTGAAATCTCGGACTCTGTCGAGACAATCGGTTCATAAGAGATGCAATGGTGGGGAAGCTCTAAGAAAATCATTTGTAATACCCCACAAGTCCTACAAAACTCTAAATCTCAGTAACTGAAGTAGTCCTGATCCAACTTCTAAATGCTTCAAATTTATGCTGGATCCACCTGAATACCCTTCTTGGACACCACATATCCTAGAAATGCAATAGAATTATGAATAAATCAACACTTTGAGAACTTGGCGTAAAACTTATCTTCCTTAATCTTTAAAGCACAATCCTTATCTGCCAAACATGGTATTCCTCATTCTCGAAGTACACCAAAATGTCATCAATGAACACTAATACTAATAAATCTAGATACAGTGGGAACATTGTAGGTACATTAATCAAATTGAAAGACATCACAAGAAAGTCATAGTGCCCACAACGTGTCCTCAGAGTTTTTTTAAAGATATATGACGTTCTAATCTTTAAATGATGATAGCCAGACCTTAGATTGATATTATAAAACAAAGATCCCCTTGAAGTTGATCAAATAAGTCATCAATATGAGGAAGAGGATATTGGTTCTTCACTTTCACTTTGTTAAACTATCGATAGTCAACGCACATTCTCATGTTACCATCATTCTTCCTCACAAACAACACATGAGCATTCCATAAGGAAACATAAGGGAGAATGAACCCCTTACTAAAAATATCCCGCAACCAATTCTTTAAATCTGTTGGAGCCATGTGATAAAGGAGAAATAGTTTTGGGTTAGGTTTGCCCCACTCCAATTACATAGCAAAATCAATAACCCTATATGAAGGAACACTATGAATACTAATAGGAAAGACATCTGCAAACTCTTGAATTAGGGGCACAAAATCCATGGGAGATGGCTCAACACTACTGTATCGAATGAAGGCCAAATAAGACAAACACCCTTTATTAACCAATCTCTAGGCTCGAATATATAAGATAATCTTGCTAGGATAAGAACCACTAGTACATGTCCACTCAGCTCTTAGGACATGTATCGCTAAACTCACAATCTTACCATAACAATCGAGAATAACATGATGCTAAGAAATCAAATCAATACCCAATATAATATCAAAGTCTAACAGCCCCGAAATGATCATATCCTACCCAAGAATCATATTATTCTTCGGTAAGCATTCAAGGGACAACCTAGTCTATAGTAAAGTTGGAATTGATACTAAATGTTTTTTTCCATAATGGTTCAAATCCCAATCGGGCAAAAAAGAGTGATCGGTGTAGTGAGACCTATTGTTAGGAGAATGCTGAGAAACCAAGAAAATTTCTTATATACTTTGACATTTTCTTGTTCTTCTTTTTGGCCACTGAAGTTTTTTATTTATGGGTTTTGCAGAATAGAAGAATCAATGCTCCTGAAACAGTTCGTCTCTCTCCCTTTCTGTGGCAGCGCAAAATTGATCTTAGGCGACAAAGGATGAAGGATGCCCGCACTAATCGATTAGCAGATTCTATTGAAAATGCATTTTCTACTACATTTGTTGCATATTTTACTCATGTAACAGGAAATTTCCTTCAAAAGATTAAAGGGCATATAGAACAATAGTTGAAAAATGATTATGAAACACCTACAATTCATGAAGAAGAAGTGCAAAACAAGATTGATGAACATAATGGAAATCAAAATTTAGAACAGAGTGGAAATCAAGAATCTAAAGTAGCTGATGAAAAGGATTTTGTAAATCAAGATTCAAAACAGACTGAAAATCAAGAATCTAAATTAGTTGATTAAAAAGATAGTCGAAATCAAGATTCAAAATAGACTGAAAATCAAGAATCTAAAGTAGCTGATGAAGAAGATAATCGAAATCAAGAAAACAACAATGGAGCGAAAGGATCAGAACAATATGAAGCCAAAGAGGATGGAGAAAAAAAAAGAAGAGGAGAAAGAATCAGAGGGTGGAAATCAAGATTCAGAACAGATTGGTAATCAAAAATCTGCAGTAGGTGTTGAAAAGGATGGTGGAAATGTAGAAAATAACAAAGTAGCGGAAGAATCAGAACAAAATGAATCCAAAGATGATGGAGAAAGTCGAGATGAAGAAGAAAAAGGAAAAAAAGAGAAATTGCCCCAATTTTCAATAGCTAAAGAATATAGTGAAAAACACTATCTCGAAGAACATAGTGAGAATTTAGGAGGACAAGATAATGTCAATTGTATAAACTCTGAACAAAAATGAAGGCAACGACGATGGAGAAAATCGTGAAAAAGAAGAAGAGGAGAAAGAAACAGAGGAAAAAAATAGAAAGCTGCTGATAAAGAGAAAAGACCATTATTCGAAAAAGATGAAGAAGAGCAACAAACTGCTAAGAAATGTCAAAAAAAATCATTGGTACCGATCACCACAAAATTTTCAAAATTCCTACAAGGAGAATCATCATATAGAAATAAAAGAGATCAAATTCAAGATCCAACACCAAAGGTTCATACTGAAAAAGTCGATATCTAGATAAACAATGAGAGTCTGAAAGGTCATGATTATCATAGAGATTTGGATATTTTAGATCCATACATGATTTCAAAATCAGCTCTGAGTATTTACCATATTCACACTCAAATGCATTGCATAATCACATCATGAATTCGAAACCTACTTTGAATATACTTGGAAATGATTTGACGGTAAAGATCACAACTTTTGAGTATGAGTTCACCACTATTAGAATACTGTATGGAGATAATCCTGTAATGGTACAGTCTGTTGAACAACATATTTTCAACCTGTCTATGCAATTATGGGCTTATCTTGCCTACAATGATGAAAATGAAGGACGAGGAGAAGCAGTTGATGAGAATCATGAAAATGATAAATACTAATTGGAACTGGCAATAGGTTGGAATGAGCTATTTTTGTTCAACTTTTACTCTTTTCTTTTCTGTTTGGTGATGTGATACTAGTATTCAAACATATTAGAAATTTGATTTTGTGAGTTTATCAGGTAAAATATCGGCTTTTTTTCTTCAGCTGTTTCCTTTACTCCTAGAAAGGATACGAATGTTGATGTCCGATGAACACAACATCAATACATACATAAATTATTCATGAATTACACATACTTAAGTAAATATTTACATAACAAATATATAATAGCCAAGATACAATATTCATAAGAATCAATTAAGCAAAAGAAATTACATGATCACTATTTTCATAAACAAGACAATAAAGAAGAAGTGAAGAATTAGGCATAAAAATAAAAGTAAAAGAGGTCAAAGATTTATAGTTATAATGGATAATGGACTTATGCTAATAAGAAAATTTAATGGGCTAATGACCCTAAAATGTAAAAGATATATAAAAAATATTGTATTGATTTTATATTAATATTTCAAAAATATTTATTGACAAAATCTTAACAAGTGAAACAATACTTTATATATATATATATATATATATATATATAT
>NC_028643.1:59410831-59462071 GCF_001406875.1 Solanum pennellii
TATATATATATATATATATATATAATAGCCAAGATACAATATTCATAGTTTTAAAATACAATAATTGAAGATCAGATATATTAATATGTAGTTCGGATACATTAAAAACTAGTTCGGATGCATAATCTGTAGATTAGATACATTAAATACTGGCTCGGATACATTAATATGTCGCTCGAATGCATTAAATAAAATAAGGAATTTTGGAAATTTTTAAAAGTAATAGGGGATAATGGAAGTAAGTGAAACAAAATGTGTGTATTTCTGTAATTTTTCTTAAAATTCACAGCCCATAGACTGACCTTTGAGGCTTGCGGGTTGTGCCTAAGAGGCTAGCGGGCCAAATGAGGCTGAGCTAAAAAGTCTCGTTCCCAAATGGGCTGAAAAATTTGATCCCAACCCCATTTAATTCAAGGGTTGGGTTGGGCAGGCTTACCGGGCCAAGTCCAAATTAACAGTTCTGCCTCTATCAGATATCTTGCCACCTTCATTACACTTGAACTTTCCCTCGACCCCTGGCATGAATCTCTATCTGGAGTAGTTAAATGAGTATGCTTGGGCCCTGAGTGAGTCTGCAAAGGACACTACTAAACCATATGACCTGGATCCCTACACCCATAACAAGCCTCGACACGGATAACTACTGCTCCAAACTATATAAGCTACCATGGCAACCTCAGTCAGAACAATAGGATCCTTTGGATGTATTGCCTCTCTAAACTGGTGGCATAGATGCGTGAATAAGTGCCTGATGCTGAAAGGATCTGCTAACTTTATGTGAATAACTCCAAAAGAGACACCAAAAACTAATCAGATGACCGAGACCTCTCGGGGTCCCCTAACTCTTCCCTAACCATCAACACTGCCTTGAGAAATTTAACCCTTTCACAAATATTGAGACTCTCTCTTACTCATCAAAATAATAGTCATTACGTGCTTGGATAACTCATGAAAACGAGCCACATACTCACTCACAAACTGCCATGTGTCAAGCCCTCAAACCTTACTCGGCGCTAACCTCCCATGCTCCAAGGGATGAAACAATCGTGGTAAGTATTGGAGAACGTATCCCACTCCTCCTAAGGAGATCCAATTGGTATAGACCTCACTAAGTCCTTTAGCACACTTTGGTAGGTCGACCTGAAGAGCAACAAAACGAACAACACGAGCATCCACCATAACTACTACCTCAAGGATCTTATGGCACAAAATCAAGAACTTATGAGCATCTTCGCTCATACCATTCTGAAATTAAGGTTCTTTCATCTTCTAAAACCTCTAATAACAATGTCGATTCACTGTTGTCAGAATGACTTCAGAAGCAATTTGTGCACCACCAGGAGGTACAGAAACCACTACTGGATGACCCACCTAATAATGAATGTCCAGAACATACTGCTGACCTAGAGTCATCCCTACCCTCGTCTGAGAACTTTATGGCGTACTTGTCCCACCAATTTGTGAAAAATTATCCACCTGGTCGACCATCCTCAACATAGTCTCCTAAAACAAATAAGATCCTAACTTAAGAAGAACCTGGTCCTCTCCTCAACATACTCAATATGTGGCTTAGGAAAAACCTCTCTAGCTCTACTCTAGTTGGTGTCGCTCCACGAGCATGACCTTTTAATCAGTGCTTCTCCACGAGCATGACCTATAGCTCGGGCCCTACTTCTAACCCTAGTTGGGGCCTCAACAACTTCCTCTAGAACTACCTCTCATCTACCACAAGAAACAAAAGCTCTGGTCTTTGGCATCCGCCAAAACGATATGCGGTAACACAACACTATCGAAGGTAACCAAACACAATAAGAAAGAATGAACCAAATAAATTTTCTACAAGTCCTCGAACCTCTGGAAGATAAGTATAGACGTCTATGTACCGATCCTCAAGACTCTAATTAGACTTCGCTTCTACCCATGTGACACCTATGAATCTGAGGCTATGATACATTTTTCACGACCTAAATATGGACATGATGACACTTTTCTTTTCCCACCAAAACAAGTCAGAAAAACTTGTTGCTACCAATTGCACATACAAGTAATATAATGACTCTTAAAAGAACTAGATATCGAATCCAAAGGATTTATCAATTAGCTATTTTTATTAAATTTATACTAGTCTAATTATTTATTTAAGAGTGCAAAAACAAAAGAATGCAGGAATAAAATAATAAAATTACTTACAAAGGATGGAATATTCAAGGGCTGAAAAATGCATTGGATATCATGTATCATATTCTTGGCTTTGAACTAATTTTAGTTGTCAAGTTACTGGTTTACAAGTTTAATTATATGAGTCGGGTATCAAACTTCTAGTTTCCTACTCCAGTTAGTGTCTAACTACATCGTTGAGCGGGGATAAACATGACTAACTGACGAGCATTTATATTTCATTTTGTTTCATAACCAAGAAAGTTGTCCATCGGGGCGTCACTCTTGAACATAAATCACCTAAACTAAATGGATTGAGCGATCTCTATGTATTCTTTGGTCTATATAATCCATCCTCTCTCAATTTTAAGATTAGACAATATATTTATCTCTAGATGCCAGTCAAGAAATACTAAAGCAAAAATATTAAAGTAACTTATTGTCCCAACAATTAATTCATAAACCTTACATATTCAACATTCGATTCGTAGCTACAGTCCCAGAACAAGGGCGTTTAGCCGCTAATCTCTTAGAAAAGAAAAGGAAGAAAAGAACCTTTAAAAGTATTGATAACTTTTTTTTTGCAAAGTACCTCCTAATTGATCTCCTCCCCCTCTAATAATTATTTTTATGGACTATTTATAGATGTCAAAAATCCTAAATAAAATAATTGAGTCCAAAATAAATTGAAAAAACAAAACCCAAATGAAATTAAATTCTGCGTGAACAGTGGTTGTCGCCCAGCCGCCTCACTTTACTTTCTTGTGGCTTTCCTTGAGTGCCACATGGTAACAACTTCGCGTTGCAAATTTGTGCAATTTCACCTGCCCTTTGTTCCTTATATATTATTATATTCAATTTAATTCATTAAGTTGTCTACTTGATTTTCTTCTATAATTTTTCATCTTTAATTTATTTTAGCTCTAAACTTTTTCAACTTTACACAAATTGACTCCTACAAATAAAACACATTATTTAGCACAATCTATAAAATATTCATGTTAAAAAAAGACAAATATAGATAATAAATGAGAAGCCAATAATGATAGAAAAATATATATTTTTGACCTCGCATCAATCAACCTAACAAAATTAATGAAAAGTGGAAAGTAAAGTAAGAATAAATTAAAAGCATTAAACTTATTCTTTTTTTGTTAAAACTCCAAACCCTGATTGTCATATATACAAGCCACAAATATATAACGTGTAGAAATGAAAGATAATTAAGAGTCTCAATCTATTTGATTCGATTAGAAGAAAGCATAAAATAAGAACAAGAAAGTTCAAAAGGATGGAAAGAAACCACCTCTCAGAAGTTCTTTAACAATCCTCAAAATAAGAGAAGAAGAAAAGTAATCACTCAATTTTTAGCAAGTAAACAAATAAACAAGCAAACTATCTATAAATCGAATACTCTTTTTATGCCAATCAAATCTTCTCGAATTACAACTTACATAGAAATCAGCCTAACCTAACATTCTTACAATACAATATTCACAAGGCTTAACCACATAATTTAATAGTCACAATTCAACGACCAACATGTATCAAGTATGTCAATCACAAATAACATATAGTTCAATTACAAGTAAACAATAAATCAATCACATGTATCAAAATGCACCAAGTAATAATAGTCAACTCTTGTCAGAACTATTTCCCTTCGACACAATATCATTAGTCAGAACCATTTTTCTTTGGCTATATATCATATCACTAGTCTGAACCATTTTTATTCGGTTTTATATCACATTAGTTGTTGGAACCATTTCCCTTCGGTACATTATCACTAGGCAGAACCATTTTCCTTTGGCTTTATATCATATGTCTAGGAGAAATTATTTCTCTTCAGTTTTATATCACATTATTTGCCGAAACCATTTTCCTTTGGCACATTATCACTAGTTGGAACCATTTTCCTCGATTTTATATCATATCACATGCCGAAATCATTTCCCTTCAACATAACATCACATGTTTAATCACGATGCACAATAATATTAATGCACATAAGCAATTTACACCATAAAGAAGACAATAATTCAAGCAATTCAACTATAGGGGTGGACATGGTATAATACAGTATTTGAAAGTTTCAATACCATTCTTTAGGTATTCAGTTTTTGAAACATTATACTATTAACATACCAATTTAATTTGGTATAGTTCAGTATTTTAAAGTTCGGTTTTGATATTCTTCGGTATGGTAAATCAACAACGATTGTTTGTTCAATTTTGAGAAATATATACTCGTATTATAGAGTATTATGTTATCGATAATTAAAAAAGGTCTCAATTGCATCATACTAACACATTAAAAATGTAGAAATAAATATATGTTCAAATAAAGTACAAACAACTCCTTTTGTTAATTAATTAAATCTCAAATACATTTCAATCAAACTAGAGTAGTCAAAGTTTTAAATTCTAAACATTTAGTTATACTAATATGCGATTGAATCGAAAACGAATTGAAATAATTGAATGTGCTTTTTAAGTCGATATCAATTACATTTGAACTTATTGAATGAGTGCTCTAATTCGATGTCAATCACTAGTGATAAATTTGTAAAGTCGATAGATCCCTGTCTACCTAATACCATTCACTTTGCAATTTAATTTGTTTATAATTATAATAAAATGTTTCATTCATTGCTGAGTTCCTAAAGATTCTATCGGGGTTCGTGGAAGGCAATAATATAGAAATTAGAGGTTAATGGTCAACTGGTCTTGGATTCAATCAATTGAGAAGAATAATATAAAAACACATATATAATAATAATATAATAATAACTAATAAGAAGTCAAATGATGGTAGGCTGCAGTTGGTAATCCGTCTACTTCAGGTCTTTATAAGATATGATCAAAGTTTCTAATTATTGGTCTAACAACTTAGGCTGCTAAGAAGGAAAAAAACTGTTGTTTGTAGAAAGCAGTTGAAGAGTTGGGTCAGGGTATTCATTTTCAGTCCCACGTTGATGATATCGTGGTGGAATTGTTTTATTCTTAATCAGAAGTCTTGATATATAAAAAAAAATTGTTGGAAGCATCACCCCAAATACGTCATGCAGTGCGCGATCTAAATTTATTCAAAGGTGCAATATGGGTTTCAGATATCGAATGGAAACAATAATATAATAACCTAAATCAAATATTTTTAAATAATATATGTATCGATACACACCTCTTTGCTCTAATTTATATGATTTTTTTGAATTTCAAAATTTAAATATATTTGTTCCTCTAAAAAATAAAAATTAAATTTATATATAAGATTTAAAAGAGACCTGAATTTAATTGATCGAAATGTAAATATGTTAAAAAAATAAAGCTTAAAATGAGAGAGAGACTATTGAATGATTTATAAAAGATTAAAGTGAATATAATATATATTGGCCTGTTCCAATAATCTTCGGGCAAATATAGCGAAAGCTTAAAGCTGATGAACAAATATTTAATGATAAGATTTCAATGCTATGATTCTACTATTATTTTTAGGAAAAATATATGAATATTATTTCAATTTATGTTTAAAATTTTAAAGATACACTTATACTATACTAAAATTCTATTACTCTCTAACTTATTTTATAAATAATTTTTACCCCTTTTCGACTTACGTGGCACTAGCTTCAAAAAAAGTTAATCAGTGTTGCGCTCACAAGATAGTGCCATGTAGACCAAAAAGGGGTAGAAAATTATTAATAAAATAAGTTCAGAAGGATAATAGGATCTTAATATAGTATAAGTGTGTCTCTGAGATTTCGGACACAGGCTAAACAGAGTACTTATGCATTATTCCTTATTTTTATAATAAGGTGATTTCTTTGGATCTTATAGTCAAAAAATCATTCTCTTTTAGTTTATAATTATTAAGAAACAAATAGCCAAATAAAATTTAACATCTAATATATATATACATATAAAAACTTATTTTAACCACGTATATAGTAGCTCGGCCCTGATTTAGATTATTTTGCCTCTCCAAGATGGGGGGTCACTTCTGGTGTTGATTTTTCTATTCTTGTTCCCTTTTATGATTATCTTCCAATAAGAACACTCAACTATTTTAACTATATATAAAACATTTTTATAAGTAATGAGTTTACTTTGTGTAATAATATATTAAAGTGAATTCACTTTGTATAAAAGTGTACAGCGGTATATAAAAATGTATTAGATATTTTAACTAAACTGAAAATCTTTTCGAAGATATTTAATTATGATTTTTATTTATCCATCAAACAACTTTAAAATTTCTAAATACCCCGTTTATACAATTATTTTAATCAAATATTAAATTTGTCACAACAAATAAAAATCAAAACTTTAAGCCACTTTTTAAATTATATTCAATAATATTGGAATTAACTTTCTAATATAATTTTCACCATCTAAATCTCATCGTGTAATAACAATTTGAGCTTCAAAATCCAAGAATTGATTCAAATTTATCAACTAACAATATACATGATTCAAAAAGTTTAGATTCAATATTTTAAATATCTCAAATTATATATAAAATGAGTGAACTATATTATGCTTAGATTAAGTGGATAAAAATCTGAATATTAAACCAATTAAATTTAGATCATAAATACTTTAATATATTTAATTTGTTCATTGGGATGCGACCAAAATAATCAACGATGCTTAACGTCTCATATACTCTCCCAAACCCTCAAAATACGGCTGGCAGCCCTAACATAACTCCTACTGCCTAATTTTTTTATAAATATATCTTAATAATCCAAAATGGTCATAATTTTGCATTGACTCATGACCAATCTCTCTTTTGATTTTGACTATTATTAATACCATTAATTTTCAAACATATCTCCGGGTGAATTCCAAAAATTAGTGTAAGAGATAAAAATTGCTCAAATCATATTAAACAGAAAATATATATGAGTATTTTAATACACGGTGCTTAATTGAAAATGATATTTGGAATGAATTGTTATTTTAATTATATAATAAAAATTAATTGTATATCTAACTCAATTTTAAAAATTAGTTCATCAAGAGAAATGTAATGACTCGACCCGAAAAACTTATTTTTTGATAATTTTGAATAGTCATTTAACTATATTAATTAATTTGGGAGTAATTTAGTTATTTTTAATAATAATGAGTCAAGTCTGAAATATTAATATAGATTAATAAGGAGTGCTACTTTTAATAACACAAGTAATTGAGAAGAAAAGAAGATAGAAAGGAAAACTGAAACTACCTGTGAGTGGCGGCTGGCGTCGACACCACTTCATTCTCATCCAGGTAAAGAGCAAAGCATGCTAACAATATATTTATTAGTTTATTATTATTGTCATGTTTTGAAATAGAAAGGAGTGAATTTTAATTGCAATATAAATATGCAAATTGGTATATATGTAGTAGCGTTTCTTTTTGTACTTGAAAAAAAAAATGGATGGCCAATGTGATCATTGGAAAATGATCTTTGTTAATCATTGGGAATGATGATTTGAATTTAGGAAAAATTCACAATTCAATTGGTAAAAAAAAAAATTCTGCAGACCTATGTTATTCGTTATCTGTCCCATTCCTATGTTACTTTGATTTTTGAGATAGTTTTTATATGTTGGCATATTAAATCAAGTAATTAAATATTAGGTAGATGATATTATGTGAATATTATTAGATTTATAATATTGGGGGAATTAGAATTAAATTCTAGACTTGAAATTTGATGAAAAATATGATAGTTGAAATATTAATTGACATCAAGAATTACAAACTTGATTATAAATTTTGGGTGAATTTCTAGGTCAAGATTAAACACATAAAAGTGTGAGTGTTGTTAATTCTGAAACCTTACTATAAATATATACTTGAATAGATTCCATCGGTTCGGAAGCTCAACGGAAAGGGAAGCTCAAGTCCAAGAGTAATTATTCGATTGACTAAGGCAATTGGATTTCTAAACTCTTGTTAAGCGTACGAAATTCGTGTATTTCCTTGTGTGATGTTGAGGATGATTTGGAGACTTGTTGCTTATTTGTTGGTGTTGTATTCCTTGTTGCAAATTGTGCTTTGTTATCAAAATGGCTATCTCCTCATTTTTATTTTAGTATGTAATTCAAACTGCATTTGAAACATGGTTGTGATAAGAGTTATGTGATAAGATGATGTACCATTTCGAGGGTCGTATCGCGCGCCGCGATGGATATTATATTTCGAGGGACGTATCGCGCGCCGCGACGTTTACTATTATCGAGGGTCGTGTCGTGCGCCGCGACAGATGCATGGACAGATATGTCCCCCATGGGTCCCGGACTGAGAGACAGCGGGTGTGTATCGTTAAGAAAGACATGCATCACTATATTTGACATTGCATCTCATGGAATTACACATTTTATTATTGATGAACTTGAACACGTGTTTTGTTGATTTTGTGATTGTTTCTCTGTGAAGCTTGTGACTGTTGAATATTGAATTGTTATTGAGAATGTGTAAACTGATAGAGTGTGGTTATTGAGTTGTGTGTTTGGTAAACTGTAAACTGTTAGGCTGTAGCGTGGAGGTTTAGATAGGGTGTAAGGAGTACCCGTATTTCATCCCCTTAGCTTGTGTTTAGAGGTTTGCTTGTTGGGTACCGCGTGGTTTGGTACTCACCCCTTGCTTCTACAATTTTTTGTAGGTTACGAGCCCGGATCTTCGTGATACATGTCATTCTTTTCGTTTCCGAGGCATCTTGTAGAGGGTTGTGAGGTAGCTGCTTGTCATCTCAGCGAACTTTCCTACTCCAGTTTATGACTTTGTTTTTACTTGAAAGACAACTTCATTTTAGACTTCTATTTTATTTCAATTCTAATATTTATATTAGAGGCTTGTGCATGTGACAACCTGGTTTGGGAATTGAATTAATATGACTTGGTTTCATAATAGAAATTGTTGTTGGATTGTCATTACTTTCGCACTTTGTTAAATATTGGATTTTAGGCTAACTTATCTTGATGAGATAAGACAAGTGCCATCACACCTATTTTTGGATCGTGACAAAAAAGTTATACAAAATCATACAAGGAGATTAAATATAATAGCCCTTATCCCAAGGACATAGAACTCCAGCAATAAGCGCAATAGTTGACCTATAAAACTTGATCTAGAAGTTTATGTTTTGTAAAAATAAATTAATGTTATTTTACAAGAATATCAAAGGAGTGATAAAATATTTATGAAATATGAACATGATAATATATAATTATTATTTATTAATGATATTAACCATGTTCAATTTTATTAGAGAATAGTTTTCTACAACTCATATTTAATTTTAAATTTTTATTAAATTAAAGTTTGATTAATTAATGTTGTATCTTTTTTAGAATAATTTTTAATTAATGTTGTATCTTTGTTAGAATAATTTTATAATAGTGTATTGTACTTTTGTTATGTAATATTGTTTATTAGTAAAATTGTGTTAAAATAATGGGGACAATTTCAATGATTTTCACAACTTGTAAAATTTATATGTTTACGAGCAAATAAAATAACTTAAAACTTAAAATTAAATGTTCAAATAAAACTTTTTATATAATTGTATATCACAATTACAATTTTTTTTTCTTACATAGCTAAACAGGCCCTCAAACAAATAAAAAGATATTGTATATTGCATGTACGATATAATTACAGAATTCAAAGGAGTTTGAAAAATGTTGTTTCACGTGCTAAAAGAACTTTCATGCATTAAAATACAATATGATAGTACTTGAGCTAGTGAGAACACATGTAAAAATAGAAAGACTGAAAAAGGTTTACCAAATATGAATCTGAATAATCATGTTCACATTTTCCAGTTTAGAACAAATCTTTTTTTTGGAATTGTTTCATGCCCTACTAATAATATCCTAATTCATTTTTAGATTTTTTACTCAAACCAAATTGCACATTTTAAATTAGTAGATTCAATCAACTATTATTAGAAAAATAAATTGATTAAAAATATGATATACCTAATCTATAAATAAAAACATAGTTAGGGCCAGGGTTGTTTTCACATCACATTAGAAGATGAGGAAAAACAGATGGAGATAAACCAAAACAACACGTCGACACGTCATAGTTTAGTTATTTATGGCGCGTTAACATGACCCTTCTCGACAAGTACTTAACGGTTAGGATTTTTTTATATCGGATCTCTCTCCGCCCTATAACTGAAAAAAAGGAGCACGGCGAAAAGCCAACCTTCTTTTTTTTTATTCGTTTGACGTTGATTAGATTCAAATATATATTAATTAGTTCTTTATTGGAGGGTAAAATATTTTATATATTGATTAGTTTTATATTGGAGGGTAAAATATTTTTTGATAAATATAATTACATATTAAGGACATTTAAATTTGAGATTTTTGAATGAAAATGAAAAATACTTGTCACTCTATCACGCCTCACGATTGAAATTTTAACTTCAATGTGAAATTCAGAATTTGAACAGAAAATTTTTGCTACAAAATTAAAAAAAATTCTGTTCTTTCTTTCTAGGGGAAAACAAGAGTCTTTGTGGCTGGGTTACATGGAAGAAACCTCCTAGAGCTTACTTTCTTTGACCACCTAATTTTTCCAAGAAAGTCTTAAAATTGTCTCTTTTGTTGGGTTAGAAAAAGTGAAATTTCATAACATTGAATCGATCAAAAAACTCGTGGTTTACAAAGTTTAAAAATTTGTTTGTTAATATCTTTTTCCAAATTTCAATTTGCTGTTCACAGTACGTTGTACGGTAGATTAAAAATACTTGTTTGAATCGATTTATTTTAAATATTTTTAAATCAAAATAATTATATTAAATACTTTTGAAATGCTTATACCAAATTTAAAAGTATTTATAAATACTTAGTCAAAGCTAAAGTAATAAAAATAAGTCTATTCAAACAGTGTTGGGAACCCAAAAATAAAACCAAAAAAAAGAGCAGTTACAGTATAGTTCCCTGGTCCACTTGCTAATTTTAATTATTTTTTCCACATTTCCACGCTTGAATCTTCTTATATAATATATATATATATAACCACCGTGATTGTATATCTTCGTGAAGATCTTTAAAGAGCATAGAAAAAAAGTTTCAAAGTTTTCCTTTGTTCTTGTGTTGTATCTTATATTTGTAAAGAAGATTAACTGAAAGATGACAGTGATAAGAACAAACAGTTTTAAAGGAACAGAGTCAGAAACTATCACCAAGACGAAGAAGAATTCGATAAATGTAACAAATTGTGAGCCTTTAAAACTTATGCTACACACAACATTGTCATTCAAAAATCTGGTTCAAGTTCAAGATTCTGTTGTGGCCCTTCCTGAACCTGCTATCATGTTTTCACCACGACCTGTTTGTGAACTCGATGCTGCAGCTGTTAAGCTTCAAAAAGTATACAAGAGTTACAGGACTAGAAGAAATCTAGCTGATTGTGCTGTTGTTGTAGAAGAATTATGGTTGGTGTTATAATAATTAATCTTGTTCCATTTCAATATCTGTGTTTGTGTACATGTTTTCTATTCAATTTTATGTTTATTGAACAAATATCGTACATGTATGTAGGTGGAAGGCATTAGATTTTGCAGCTTTGAAGAGAAGTTCTGTTTCATTTTTCAACGTTGAAAAGCCCGAAACTGCTGTTTCTCGATGGGCTAGAGCACGTACAAGAGCTGCTAAGGTTGGAAAAGGATTGTCCAAAGATGAAAAAGCTCAAAAATTGGCTCTGCAGCATTGGCTAGAAGCTGTAAGTTGGGCAAATAAGTGATTTTTCTTTCATGTAAGCTAAGTTTTCGTATGATCTAGCAATTGACTCTTCGTTTTCTTTCTCTGTAGATTGATCCACGACATCGTTATGGCCACAACTTGCACTTCTATTATGATTTGTGGTTTTTGAGCGAAAGCTCTCAGCCTTTCTTCTACTGGTGAGTACTTCATCGCGAATATTACATACTAAATGTTTTGAGAATGTTGAATCTTGTAGTGTTCCAATGAGAAATCTTTTCTTGATCTGATCAGTTTCCCTTTTTTTCGCTATTAAGGTTGGACGTTGGAGATGGGAAAGAAATAAACCTCGAGAAATGTCCAAGGACAAAATTGCACCATCAATGCATCAAGTATCTCGGACCAGTAAGTTCTTATGAAACTTAATTTACCAGATGTATACTTTGTCTTTGGATCATTCATTACATGTGTTTAAACTTCTTTTTTACTTAATTGCTTATGCTTTACAATTTCAGAAGGAGCGCGAATCATATGAAGTAGTCATTGAGAATGGGAGGCTTATATATAAACAAAGTGGTGTATTAGTTAAGTCAGTAGAGGGTTCCAAGTCGATATTTGTTCTTAGCACAACAAGGACATTGTATGTAGGACAGAAGCAGAAGGGCACATTTCAACATTCGAGTTTTCTATCAGGTGGTGCTATCACAGCAGCTGGAAGACTAGTTGCTCATTCTGGAATTCTGGAGGTAACTATCCAACAATATCCATAGATACAACAAACAGATCCGTAACAAGAACAAATATACTTATATTGTCTATGTATATGTTGTCTTCTGCAGGCTATTTGGCCATACAGTGGTCACTATCACCCAACTGAAGAGAACTTCAAGGAGTTCATAAGCTTTCTTGAAGAACACAAAGTTGATCTTACAAATGTTAAGGTACGTAAATGTTGAAATCATTGACGTACTATATATATGGTGTTATGTTCAACAACATTGCTAACAGTCATATACATGTTTTATTTTCTTATACAGAGATGTGCAGTTGATGACGACAATCTCTCAGGGGCATCAAACAGCCAACCATCTGTTGATCTTTCAATTGCTAAAGAATCTGAAGAAAGAAACACATCAGAATCCAAGAAACCAGAGGATATCATCATCAATAAGAAAGCACAAACATTTAGCTTCTCCAAACATTTGTCAAGCAAATGGACAAGTGGAACTGGACCTCGTATTGGCTGTGTTAGGGATTACCCTACAGAACTACAATTCCGAGCACTTGAACAAGTTAATTTGTCGCCTCGGGTGGTCAATGGAGATTTCAACTTCTCTGGTCCAATCCCCTCACCAAGGCCAAGCCCAAACATTAGGCTATCACCTAGGATTGCACATATGGGACTACCGAGTCCCCGGACACCAATTTCTGTGCCTAACTTAGAAACATTCCAAACAAATGAAGTGACAGACCTCCTCGACTCCACACGACAAATTATCCCGCGGGAGGAACATACTAACTCAAATCTTCAACTTATTTGTTCATTCATATTTGTATTCTATAGATAGTGTTCCATCCAATTGCATTTGGATTTTCAAATAAGATAAGACATGATTCTTGTTCCTTTGTATAGATTTTTTTTTTTTGTTAAAATTATCTGAAAATACAAATTTTTTTATATAAGAAAGTTACCAAATAACATTTTATTGGATACACTCTCTCTTTGTGGTATTTCATCTCATGCTTGTTTCTTGGACACTCATTGTGTATCCATTTTGCAATCGATAGGGAACAACCTACTTGAGATTTTTCATAAAAGAAATACAATGTTGTTTTGATGATAGATCATAGGACAAAGCACATTACAGATCGATAGTGAAATGTCAAATTGCTATCACAGACATAAAACTCAGTGAGGAGGGGGGAAAAGAGAGAAATTGATATATAATGAAGTAATGGTGATGTTATTGGATGGGAAAACACAACTTAATGGTGATTCCACTTGGAGATTTGAGATCATACTTGGGATTGACTTCTGAAGGAAGGTTATATTTATTCCTTTGCCTCATCTTGATGAATGATGATCATGAATGAAGGCAATCCAAGTTTCATAAAAGTTGTTCATCCATAAAGAGAGGGGGGAAAGTTGCAAAGTGTAGGGGTGTTATTGTTATTGACAAAGGCTTGAGGAAGGGAGAAACAACCTTTCTTGCTGCCTTGGTTACGATAAGACCTGATGTCAAAGGTGAAGTGCCTGATTGTGTGGCAAAAGTGCTGAAACAGTTTGTTGATCTGATGTCACCGGAGTTGCCTAAGAAACTGCCACCGAGGAGGGACATTGATCATAAGATTGAGTTGCTTTTAGGTTCAATTTCTGTTGCGTAGGCTCCAAAGGAGTTGTATGAGTTGCGTAAATAGTTGAACAAGTTGTTAGATGATGGTCTGATTCATCCTTCTAAGGCTCCCTATGGTGCACTTGTTTTGTTCCAAAAGAAGCAGGATGGGACACTGAGGATGTGTGTGGACTACAGGGCTTTGAACAAGACAATAATGAAGAACAAATATTTGATTCCCTTGGTGTTGGATAGGATGGATAGGTTGAGGACGGCATGTTGGTTTACTAAGTTAGATCTTAGGGCATGCTATAGGTTAGGATAGTAGATGGCGATGAGCCTAAGACAACATCTGTAACTAGATATAGATTGTATGAGTTCCTTGTGATACCGTTTGGGCTTACCAATGCCCCGACTACCTTTTATAACTTAATGAATGACATTGTTTGAGTATCTTGATGAATTTATGGTGGTAGTCTTAGACGATATTGTCATTTATCATGACACCCCAACTTAGGAAAAGAAATCCCACATCGACAAAACACAGGAGAGATGTTGGATATATAAGTAAGCAAGTCTTACCAACTAGTGACATCTTTTAAATTTGTGCAGGCATAGGCCCAAAGCAGACAATATCACTAGTGTGTTGGGCCTTTACAAATGGTATCAGAGTCACTCATATGACAACCTTGCTGATGTGGGCCAAAGTTCAATTGAGTTTTGGAAAATTCAGTAAGTTGCGAACCTCCGTGCTGAGTCTAGGCAAATCCCATTCGATGGGCAAACCTCAGCGAGGACGCTGAGTCCATAGAGGGTGTGTGTGTGACACCCCATCTTAAGATACAAATCCCACAGATAAATTTTAAATTTGTGCATGTCTAGGCCCAAAGCAAATAACATCACTAGCGAGTTGTTATAATCAAAGGGAATTAAAAGAAAGAAAACATATGTGGATTATAATTAAGAAATTGAAATTATGGGTAACAAGGGACTAAAACCATGACCTCCCAATTGACTTCAACACCTAAAATCAACCTTACACAAGAATCAAAGACAACCAAAAGATGACCACGAATAGGAAACACTTTAATTAATCAAGCAAAGGAGTTAACAATTAATTCTAAGAGTTAACCACTATTCCTTAAGGAAATTTAACTAAACACTAAATTAAGCAACTACAATTTGAGAACATTCAATTTCAATATTCAACATATTTTAAGTATTCCAAAAATGAAAAAAAGACTAATTTATATTTTATACTAAGAAAATAAAGAAGACACCTCTTTGAAAATTTTACCCTTAATGAGATAAGGGTCTTGTTTGGTTGTCTTCTTTTGTGAATTCTTGAATTTAAGAGATGATAATTTGCTCAAATGACCTCTTTCTTCTTTCCGTTCACTTTGATGGACCTTAGCTTCCACATATTGTATGTATTTATTTTGTGTCAATCAAGTTTCTCGAAAGTTTTCATGTGATCCATGCTATCCTTGTCGTTTTTATCCTCCCCTTCGTGAAAATAATTCATCATCGAATCCAAACCTTTCAAAATCATAAAAAGGACAAATAACAAACATATCCCCATAGCATGTTGGTTAGTACAATGGTTAGCATAAAAACATTACACAAAGGAGATTCAATCACAAGGAACAACCAAGTATCCTCTATTATCATGGCTATTAAGCCAATAGATGGAGAACAAGGAAATTGTATATTCCTCACATCAAATGATAATACCACCAAAAATATGACACTACTATAAGCACAGATACTTCCAAACGCTCACCGGGGTCAAAATGATAATAAGTTTACATAACGAGGTCATAAAAACAAATATAGACCTCAATGATACCACGCCCCAAACGCAATGCACATTTAAGACAAATATGAGAGTCATCTTATGCATAGAGATAGTAGAGTAATGTGTCATGCACATTAGGGTCATCTAAGGTGTTCCGATATCCAAGATCACAACTAGGTTCAAGGATCCAAGCACTTATTACATCACAAGATGGAACACACATTGACAACATGAAAAATTTAAGATAAACTTCCACTTCTCTGAAAAATAAATCATAGCCCCATAAGATGCACAATCAACAAGATCATACACAAAGTAAAGAAAGGGGGTTAGAAAAATATCCTTCCCCATGCACAACATAGGCCCCTCAAGTGGATTGTAAACCCTCAAGAAGAACTTTCCATCATATGGATAGGTGCCAACAAGTTCCTCCAAATTGTGCTTGTCATCTTGAGGAAGCATCACTACACAAGTACAACAATTTAACGCATTATCGGGGTCAAATGGAAAAGAAATCGATACGCATGGATCAAATATACCCTTTTTTAACCAGTTGACACTCTTATCTTCCAATAACATTCTCCACTCAAAAGCATGAGCATCATAATATGCAAACAAGTAATAAAGAAATGTTCTACATAAATGAACTTCATGCAACGTATTCCCACCTATAGAATCAACCTTTGATCCACAAGTATTATGGCTTTGATCAAGAATAGGATAACACTAGAATGAAGGGCTCATTAGAGAATATACACCCTCTTCCGTTTGACCACTAACCCCAACAGACTTACTATCATCCTTCAAGAATAGAGTTCCATCTTAGGAAAGTGTGTGATTATACCATAGTGGATTCTCAATCACTGGTAGCCTTTAAGAGGAAATACACTTCTATCATGCCAAAATACACCACTATGAATTTCACCATCATTAGTGATGTCAACATTAAACAAGGGATTATTACACACAAGTTGATCAACACTTATATCCTTTGATAATGAACTATCATTTAAAACACATCTATCAACACTAGGTGGACACAAAAAGACTATACTAGAAGAATCAATTTGGTCATAAATGGGATAAACTAGTGTATCCACATTCTCAACATGTACATTATCATAACATGAAAAAGAAATACATGCAAATGTAATGTCACTCAAAACATAAGTGTGAACACTAGGTGAACACAAATTGATCTTACAAAAAAAATTTGTTCGGTCATTAATAGGATCCACTAGTGTATGAGCACTTTCAACACATACATTATCACTATGTGACAAAGAATCATTAATATCACACGAAATCAAGATATCGCAATGAATTTTTAAGCTTAAGGAGGTGCAAGAAATAACATTGTTACCTTGTAGCTCATAACATGAAGTGTCCTCACCTTGGCTGTGCAACTCCTCAGGTTCTTCATCACGATGAGTAGTGACCATAAATAGTCTTTCCAATTCTTCGGGTGCCATCTTAGTGACTAATTGAATGACCTTTTCAATACATCCTTGTATTGAAGCAAACAACTCATTTGTGCTCATAGTACGAGGATCTCGATCACAAAATGATTATGATCCTTCCATTATACCTATAAAACTTAACAAACAAGTTAGTAGCAAAATACTCATGTCACTCCTTATTTGAACTCTCAACTCACCTACTATGACATCGTCTCAAAATAGTAGTGAACTATTCAAGGACACATATCCTTTGTGATAAAGTAGATTCTTTTGACTCTTGAAAGAAGGATGACCCAAATAAAAACTAACGGACTTGAACCAAGAAGTTTATCAATAAATTAAGATGAGAAGAGTAGAAGGAAAAAGCACCAAAAGATTCGGACTCAAAACAAACTAAGTAAAAGAATTATTTGTTGTTACTTAATTTGAAGGATCAAAGAAATGATATGATGATCAAAAACTAGTTAACAAGTAACTAAGATGTTAACCAATTGTTAAATAGTTGAAAATAGATGAAAAATGAGTTTATAAGAAGAAGAAGTGAACTTGGACACTTACAAAAAATTTTATGGCCAAAAAACTCTCATATTCGGTCAAAATTTAAGGCTGAAACTAAAACCCTGCTCTCTGAAGTTGTACCCATGCGCTGCATGTGAGAGTTGTACCTCTGTGTGTGGCATTCACAGCTGAGTTGTCGTTGACGTGACTGTTGTGTTGGCAGTTGACTCTATTGACTGTTGATATGGCAGTCCATATGGATTTTTTAAAAATTTTGATAAGAACACCAAGAATACACACTAAATCTCAATATACTCAAATCAACTCGGAATATACTTAAATTTTAGAATTTTCTTTCCTTCAACTCAAAGAAAAATTCTCAATAATTATTATCCTTCAATGTGAACTTTAAATCTACAACTCCAAATTGAACGAGATTTGAAAAAAGGAATTAAGATTTTTTATGGACGATTTTGGACTCTTTTTTTTTTTTTAAATCAAGACTAGATTTGTAGAAAAAAAATCTAAACGTAGGCTCTGATATCAAATGATAAGAATCAAAGGGGAAATTGAAAGAAGAAAGAAAACATATGTGGATTAAGATTAAAAATTGAAATTATGAGCAACATGGGACTAAAAACCTCACCTCCCAATTGATTTCAACACCTAAAATGAATCATACTCAAGAATCAAAGGCAACCAAAATATTATCATAAATGGGAGACACTTTGATTAATCAAGCAAAGGAGTTAACTATCAATTCTAAGAGTTAACCACTAATTACTCACCAATTCCTTAAGGAAATTAAACAACACTAGCAACTACAATTTGAGAACATTCACTTTCATCATTCAACATACACTAAGTATTTCAAATGAAAAAGTACTAATATTTATACTAAGAAAATAAAGAAGACACTTCTTTGATAATTTTACCCTTTATGAGACAAGGACCTTGTTTGATTGATTTTTTTTTTTGTGAATTCTTGAATTTAAGAGATGAGCATTTGCACAAATGACTTCTTTCTTCTTTCTACTCAATTTGATGAACCTTTCACACATTGTGTGTCTTTATTTTGTGTCCATCAAGCTCTTTTAAAGTTTTCACGTGATCCATGCTATCTTTATCGTTATCAAGTTGAGTTGTTACATTTATAGTCGGACACTTGATTAATATGTGAAACACTTAAGTGTGGTCCTGTCTCGTTTGAAGGGATATACACTCTATGTAGAAATGGAGAACTGTGTGTGTTCTCAAAAGGAGATCAAATTTCTTTATCATTTAGTTTGTCAAATTAAGTTTTAATGGATCCAAAGATAGTGTAGGCCATTGTGGATTGTCAATTTTGACCCTCCTTTATTAATTCATTGTTTTCGAACTTCTATAATGTATAAAAAATTATGTTTTTATTATTATTTTAGCACTATGAATATATTATTATTGTTCACATTACTAATAAAAATATATATTTTATTGTTGAAGTTACTATTATCTATTGATAACTCTTTTTCTTAAATAATGAATTTGTTGTCACTTCAATCAAATATCACATTTATTAAATTAATTAAAATTCATAATTTGTACCTATATTTCATATTAGCGCAAAGTCATAACACTGATATTTTTATTTTGTAAATTATTCATTACCATTCCATAACATATTCTATTAGTTATTTAGTTAGAAACCTTAAATAATCTAAAGAACAAAGGAGAAGCCCAATAATTCCGTCTAAACCCTTCAAAATGATCCCAAATCTACTCTAATATTTAGTTGAAATCCTTTCTAATATCCAGCCTTATATTTTTTAGAAGATTTTCAAAATTTCAATATTTTAGCATTTAATAGGACCCCTAAGCCACATTTTCAATAGTTATGAAAATGTCTATATTTTAGTTTGTAATTCTTTGATTTATGTATTTCTATTTGTTTGATTTGAAAGAATGCAATTATTTAATAGCATAAATGAGAAAATTAAGGGAGAAAATATTTTTAAAAAAGGAACATATCACTTATAATTCTCACTAAATACAATTTCAAAAGTAAATGACAGTGCACCCAACCCTACTTGTTCATCAAATTTCAAATATCAATTTTTAACTTTTCATTGATAATACTCAATCATTGTTGAGTAATTTCGATTCAATTGCAATTTTTCTGTTTGGGAAGAAACTTTTGTGACAAACAATTAAAAATCTTATTGACAAACAACTTTGGAAAAGGAATTCTCAACTGGAACTTCGATATAATCAGTGTTCTCCAAAATCGATCAAGTATTAGTTAATTGTTGGATCTTTGATTTGTTTCAAAGTGATTCAAAAATGGTTATGAAAAGCTTTGATGATTGTAAATTATATCTATTTTCCTTGATAAATGTAAATTATATTTATTATTGCCATGCCCCGAGGCTACCCTACGACGTAACACGAGACCTAGGATCACGAGTGATTCTAAGCTAACCTTGTTTCTGACATATCATAAACATATTGAGTCACTGCCAATATCTAAGAGAAACATGAACTAATGCGAAAGCTAATCAATTGATAACTGAAATTGGGAAGAACCCAACTATTCTGAATATATATAAATCACATAAGATTTAGTAATACTGAACCATCACTCAAAAAGATAAAGTTGAATCTACTACTATATATGGAAAATCCTTTAACTCAGTTGAGTTTCTAGGACATACCGATAGCTAACTCTAGCAAAAACTGAAAATTGAATATAAAAACTAAAATAAAAACATGTCTATTGTTCTCAGAATATGATGACTCAACACTAAAGTTGTTGAATGCGGACAAGAATTGATCTACGAGTGATATGGATGATGAGTACCTAAACCTACATCATGAAAGGATGTAGCGTAGTTGGAATGTACTGAGCATGCATGACATAGATAATAGCTTAACAAAATATATAAGCTGAACAAAGCATAAATGAGCTATGATATAACCTGAACATAATATAAATGTTAAAATATAACTGAAAACTGAGCTAAATGCAATGACCAATTACTAATTATTAACATAGCATAATGAGACTAAATACTGAAGAATAAACTAAAAACCTGGTCAACTTCACTAGAGTCTAGCTATGGGAGCTACTACTAACCAACATAAAAACCACGTGAGCTAAACGTGGAGTACGATGTGCACGCTCCATCGAGAGGACCCAATATACCTTGTCATAGGTAAAAAGGCATGAATGGCGTGATCACTAAATCTGATGCCCAATAAAGGGGACTTAATAATCCTACGGGGGCATGTAGTTCTGAGACTACGAGGGTACGTTGAACCCTAGTTCATCTAGGTGTTAAGTCTACTCCCAACTGAGATTATGAGGGTACAGTGACGGCCAAGGGGACCACGACCCATCAAGTGGGTCGTGCTTTTTGACCAGTGTCTACTGGTTCAGGACAACCCTCAATCAATGTTGCTTCACCTACTTCAAACCAACCAACCGGAGATCTGCATCTACTCCCGTATAATGTCTCATAAGGGGCCATCTGAATACTGGAATGGTAGTTATTATTATAGGTGAACTCTATGAGAGGTAGATGATCATCCCAACTTCCCTTGAAATCGATCATGTAAGCTCTCAATATGTCATCTAAGGTATGAATAGTACAATTTGCCTTACCACTCGTTTGTGGATGAAATGTTGTGCAGAGATTTACCTAAGTACCAAGACCTTTATGAAATGATTTCCAGAAATGAAAGGTAAACTGAGGACCTCTATATGAGATAATAGACAAGGAAACCTCATGCAACCTGACTATCTCACTAGTGTAGAGTTTAGCATAGTCATTCGGTGAATCTATAGTCTTGATAGCCAAGAAGAGAGCGGACTTAGTAACTATGTCTACTATCACCCAAATGGAGTCATGTTGTCTGCCAGTACGATGTAAGCCCGTAATGAAGTCTGTATTTATCACTTCCTACTTTTCTGTAGGAATGTTAATCTTTTTAGTCATACCTCATAGTTTCTGATATTCTACCTTAACATGTTGACAAGTAGGACACTTAGCCACAAATTTTGATGTGTTCCTCTTCATGACGTTCCACCAAAAGGCTTTCCGTAGATCACTGTTTATCTTAGTGGCACCTGGATGAATGGAATATTTAGAGTTATAAGCTTCGGTAAGGATCTGTTGCCTTAACTCACCCATATTAGGAACGCATAAGCAACCCTGGTAACGAAGCACACCATCTCCCCTTGGGAGAAAACCTCAACTTTCTATTGATGAACTCTACCTTTTAACCAAAGTAATAGCGGATCACTATCTTATTTTTCCTTAACCTCTGTTACCAGTGAAGATTCTGATCTATTCTACACTATCACACAGCCATCTGACATGTTCTTAAGACCCATTCCTACGTGACCAAGCTGGTGAACATCTTTTGTTAATTCCTCCCTTTATTTCTCAACATGTACTACACTACCCATAGACAGTCTGCTGAGAGCGTTAGCCACTACATTGGCCATACCAAAATGGTAAAGTGCACTCATATTATAGTCTTTAAGGAATTCAATTCATCTCCTCTGATGAATATTCAACTCTTTCTAGGTGAACACTTATCAAAGACTCTTATGATCTGTCAACACCCTACAAGCAATGTCTTTAAATCTTTAGGCAAATACTACAGTTGCAAGCTCGAGGTCATGAATGTGGTAGTTCTTCTCATGTACCTTAAGTTGGATAGAAGCATAAGTTATGACGTTACCTCTTTGCATCAACACACAACCTAGGCCAACCATGGATGTATCACAATAAACCACATAACCATCTGGTAGGATCATGACTGAATATGTAGTCAACTTGGTCTTGAGTTCTAAGATTCTTTTCTCACATTTATCTGACCATTGAAATTTGACCCTTTTTGAGTCAACTTGGTCAATGAGGAAGCTACAGATGAAAATCCTTCAACAATCTCCTATAACCATCCAAATCCAAAAAGCTTCGGACATCTGTTAGAGAGGTAGGTCTGGACCATTGCTTCATTGCCTTTATTTTCTGAAAATCCACTTGGATTCCTTTGCTAGATACCACATGACCAAGGAAAGCGACCGACTATATCCAGAATTTACATTTGCTGAACTTGGAAAATAAAAGGAGATCCTTGAAAGTTTGTAGAACAACTCTCGAATGAGTCACATGGCCCCCTCATTCCGAGAATAAATGAGGATATCATCAATAAAGATAATAACTAACAAGTCCAAATACTGTTTGAACACCCTGTTCATTAAGTCCTAAAAGTTGTAGGAACATTTGTTAGTCCGAAAGACATAACTACAAACAATTACCATATCGAGTTCTGAAGGCTTTCTTAAGAATGTCACTATCTCAGACTTTGAGCTAAAGATAGCCAAATTTGAGGTCTATCTTTGAAAAATAACTAGCACCCTGAAGTTGGTCGAACAAGTCATCAATCTTGGGGATATGGTACGTGTTCTTGATTGTGACTTTTTTCAACTGACTATAGTTAATGTACATTCTAAGAGAACCATCTTTCTTATTCATGAACAACACTAGAGCACCCAATGAAAATATATTGAGTCTGAGGAAGCCCTTTAGAAGGCCTTTCAACTGTTCTTTCGATTCCTTAAGCTCGGCTGGAGCCATTCTATATGGAGGAATAAAATGGGCTCGGTGTATTGAAGAAGATCTATAATGAAGTTGCTTTCCCTTTCATAAAGGACTCTGGGAAGTTCTTTTGGAAACACTTCTCGAAACTCATTTACTTATGGGACTGACTCAAGAGTTGGGACTTCAGAGTTTAAATCTTTAACCCAAAAAAATGATAGACATACCCTTTTGAAATCATCTTCCTCACCATAAGGTAAGATATGAATCAATAAGCTACTACCTTTTCATTCTAAGACTGACTTGTTTGGAAATTGAAATCGAATGATCCTAGTTCTACAATTGGTTGAGGCATAACAAAAATATAACCAATACATGTCTAGAATGATATCAAAATCTACCATTTCTAACTCTACAAATCTGCTAAGGTGACATTCTAAGAGACTATGATGGGGTAATTTTTATATACCCTACTAGTGATGACTAGGTCACTAACTGGAGTAGAGACTAAACAAGGGTTCTGAAAGAGTTTCTAGACTGACATCGAAGTATACTACTATATAGTGAGTTACAAAATAAAGAGTAGCTCATGTATCTAACAACGCATAAACATCTAAATGAAAGACTCGTAACATACTAGTGATCACATTAGGAGAGCCTGGAGAGCATACAACCTATTCTAGCGTCGATCGCCACCGGTACTAGATGAAACACCATGCTGAGTTGGGCGACCTAATCTTGCTGTGTAAGCTGTAGATAGAGCCCTATTATTGTTACCTTTTTCCCTTTCCAGGAAGAACATGTCTCAACCCGAGAGAACCGTCTAGTCGTACGCGGCGTATTCGACTTCGAAGAGGTCTTATACAAGCGCTTAGCATTCATCATTGCATATATCATATAATAAAAATGGAAAATTTAAAACTTTTACAATATAGAAGTCAACTTCTTTTATATATCAAAATAGGGACTAACTCTGTATCATAATACCATCTAGACATAGAAATATGAAGGTTGGGACTTAGCCCTTATATCAATACGAAGTTTTAGAATAGAATAGAACAACATAGTCTATCAAATATACGAAATGACCTAATCATAGGTGCTTTGTCCTTGAACTTGAGGACTCACCAACTTAGGAAACCAAATCCAAGCTTCTTGAGAAATGGTCTTGAATCACCTCAATGGCCCGAACCTACATTTGTTGGGAAAAAGGAAAATAATATGGGTTAGTATAACACACGTACGAAGTATGGTGTCATGCACATAAAACATTTGAAATATGCATAAAAGGAGATTTTAGTTGAAAATATGTTTTTTGTCAAGTAAAACCCGATATGCATACAAGATAAGGAACATAAGCCAAATCAACATAATAGTAACCCATCAAGCAACTTAGGCAACACTAATGCAATGCCAAGGATAGGATTCCATAACGTTATCAAAAGCTATGTGCCAACTATAAGCCACCTACTACATTCATATGTCATAAAACCATAATCATCATAAGCATACCATAAGATCAACCCAACTATGTTCATAATGTAAATATATAGTTTACAATACATAATCATAAGAGAACCCTATTACAACCCCCTATTAGAATCCTACATGTGCAATGTGCAAGAGAAGTCTCATACCTTCCATTCCACTATGTAGAACCCCTCGAGAAATCCCAGTGGGAGTTCTTATCCTTAGATTAATTCATTCCTTTATTTGTACATTTAGGAAAAGATTGCAATAACCAACATAGACCATGTGAGCTACATGGAATCCGATGTTCTACTCCCACACAGAAAAGAGAGGTCCACTTGCCTAAGGTGGAACCTTTCATACTAGCTACATAGGTGGATCCACTAAGTTATAGTCCTATGTGGACACATAGTTAAGGGACTAGGAGATTGTTATAAGAAACCCGGACTTGCTAAATGTAGAAGGTTTCCATCTCATGATACAACACATATATTGGGAACCCTGACTTGCTAGACGTAAAAGGAATCCATATGGGAAGTCGGACTTGCTAAACGTAAAACCCCCATCTCATCTTCATGTCCTCTTGGTGCTACACATTTATTCCCGTTAGAAATCATCTTTAGTCATTACATAAGTTCACATCAGTCTTTACTAGAAATTCATGTCAACATCTTATCATAATAGATCATAGTTGTTCATAAGTGAGAATTATCCTTTCACTTTAGAAACACTACCAAGTGAGTAAACCTTTCACTTTATCATTACATTATAATCATGAGAACTACCTTTCAATTATATAACAATCTTAATATAGCAACAAACATACTTCATACTTAATTCAAGTGTATAGGGTTAAGGATGAGGAGAACTTGTCATCAATTCCACAATAAAACAATAGATATGGAATCATCATCACCTAAGTGATTCACCTTTCATACATAAGTTCCATGGAAAACAAACCTTCATACCTTTATGTCTTTCAAGGGAATTGATCTTCAATAAACCCAACAATGCATAATCAACACATAATATAAGGTAATTCATAAAGTAATAACATAACTAACATAAAAATAAAAAATTAATATGTTCATCATCATCTTCAACCAATCCCCTATATTTAAGATTTATGAAATTGGGGAAGAACATGGGTCTAAGGGAATTTCAAGTGAAAAAAAAAATTAATAATTATTATACATATAATCAACCCTATCTAACCATAATTAATCATAATTGATCCATAAAATTCGTTTAGAAGGAGACCCATGTATAAGAGATAAACCCTAGCTTTTTGGGAAACTTTTGAAAGCTTAATTTGAGAGGACCTCTTGAGGAAAGGATTCCCAAGAGTGAAAAGCAACCATACCTTGTTAATCTTCAAAGAGTTATGCAAGAAAGTTCAGTTCTTGAAGCCCAAGTAAAAGCTTGCCCTTCCTCTTCATTGGAGTCTTGAGTTGAGACATTTTGGAGAGAGTTTATGTTTTGATTTAGTGTGCTGAGTTAGAATGACTTGGGGTAATGGGGTTGGAGTCTTATAGTTAGGTTTATTTAGGTAATTAACTCACTAATGATCCCCTTCTAACCCCTAATTAAATAAATAACTCGAACTTGGACCCCCAATTTAAAATAATTTTTGAAAAAACTACTCCCCACCTACGGACCCTAGGTGGCTCCCTGCCCCCGTGCTACTGCCTCGTGCAATGATTTTAAGTGTGGGAAAATGGGTAACTTGGTGGGTAGACTAAGTCTCAACCCACGAACCCCTTCCATGCTTGTCACCCACTTGACGGTCCGTCAAGGATGGTCGTGGAAGGCTGTTGTCTTTTGACGGCTTTTTACCAAACACTTGGGTCCTTCTCAAGGACCCCTAGGGTGTATTACACGGACGTTTGACCCTAAAACATATTTTACTTACTTAAACATTTTTATATAATTTAATTACCATACGACACTTCCAAACCTTCATAAGACCAAAGAACATACTAGTTCGATTTCACTAGTTTACGGATGTCATGGTTGTTTTTTAATGTTTAGGCTCTAATACTTCAAAACCAAGTGATCTTGGGCATATTTAAATTCCCAAAATGCTATGTATGCCTACATGATGGCTTAGTTTGAAGTTGTTAAGTCTAGGTTAAGAGTCTTATTTAGTGAATTATGTGTTTCCGAATTAACCGACATGGTTAGATGTGCAGGAAGGTGAAGTGAAAGATATCTGCACTAAAAGGGGTTAAAGAAGTGACAGGGAAATCAGGATGAAGCGAGTAAAATAAAGCTAGAAATGCAGAAAAGACATTTGCGTGCCAACTTCACGTGCGCGCAGATGGGAGCGAAATCTCGAGGTCGAATAAATTTTCTAAACAAAAGACTGCGTGTAGTCTCCGCGTCGTGCAGTAAAGTGAAAAATCTCAGTTGAAAATAAATTGCAAAGCAGTGCACTTCGTGTCAGCCCCACGTCGCACAATGCAGAGCCCAAAATTGTAAATCCGGAATTTATTACAAATAGTGCCCCAATGTATTTTGCAAAGGGTTCTTTTTTGAATTTTCGAAGGCAAGTCATCAAGGAGGAGACTTTGAAGTTTTTAGGGTTACTTTCTATTCTTCTTTTCTTGTAATTCTTTGGAATGATTTTGACAATTTCGAATATCGTTTTGAAGATTTTAAGTAACTAATTATTCTAGTTCTAGGGTTGTGGCTACAGGATGAATGAAGTTTGCTTAATTTGCTAAGGGTTTTACCAAGAGTTATCTATGATTCGTTCTTACTTTTGTGCTTGTTGTATTTCATGATTGGCCACCACAGAAATAAATCTATTGTCCGAATTGAACTCGAGAGAGGAATTAGAGAATAGAACATTGAAACTAAGAAGTTTGGTTGGCTCTAAATAACTAGGGTTAATTCGTTTCTAGGATAGAGATATGACTAGAGACCTTATTAGGATCATCATGCAGGAAGATAACTTAATGCTCAAATTTTATTCATCTTATCCCCGCTCACAGATGTAGTTAAGGTTGTAATTGTTGTAGGCGGTTCGAAGTCGAGAGACCATGATCATACATCTAACCCTGTGGTTCAGTGATGAGATAATTTCAAAACAACCTTTATTAGATGATAGCAACTTCATGAGTCCTGATAAAAGCCGCAGTCCTGGATCTTGCCTATAATATTGTTTGCAAGTCAAGAAATCGAATCAATGTAGCTAGTTTTAGTTTGACTTAAAATTTAGTAATACTCTTTATAAAATCTGGACATTACACTTGTTTTGTGTTAAGAATTGGAAAACTAAATAGAGTCTAGTTGGTAGTTCATGTGGGTACGATACCCGGCTTCTTATTAAGAACCATTATATTACTCGTACGATCACGTGCACTTGCTTGTGCGATTTGATCGCTACAAGTTTTTGGCGCCGCTGCCGGGGAACTTTAGTAATTAGAAGATATTTAATTTTTCTATTTATAAAAGCTAATCACAAATTTTGACAACTTGATCTTAGTGTTTCATTATTGCAAGTATTTAGATACTCCAAAACTGAATGATGATTGAGAAATGTTGTAACCGCTCTCCGAACCTGAAAGATTCATACATAGGAAACTGAGACAAGCAGAACATTTAAATCCTATAGAGTTTGGGGAATCACCAACTCCAGTTCACAAAATTGAAGAACGAGAGTTGACACCTGAAACAATGGTTGTAATGAAATGAGAGTTATAGATGTGGCAATTCCACGACCCACCAATGTTACTTATTGTATTCAGAAACCTGAGGCTGGTGGAAGATTTGAATTAAACAGAGCACGCTGCAGATCTTGCACTCAAATGGCAGTTTACTGGTCTCTCTGATGAGGATCCCACAGTTCACATTCAGAATTTTCTAGAGATCAGTGACACATATACTCCAACTGGAGTAAATAAAGATTATGTGACGCTTACCTTATTCCCCTTTTCTCTGTTGGGGGAAGCAAAGAGATGGTTGAATTCAGAGCCCGCAAACTCAATCACTACTTAGTATGATCTTGCCAGAAATTCCTCATTAGATTCTTCCCCTCTAAGAAGACCGCCAAATTGAGAAGTGACATTCTCAGCTTTTGGCAGAAAGGTGGTGAAAACCTATACCAAGCTTGGGACAGATTCAAATCAATGTTGATGAGTTGCCCTCATCATCATCAAAGTAAATGAAGTGCTAGTGCATACTTTCATTGAGGGTTTAAAGCCTAACACCAAGATTCTGCTTGATTCAGCTGCAGGTGGACAAGCATTAGAGAAGACTTATGCAGAGTTGTACACCTTGCTGAATAGGATATCTCAAGGTAATCCATAGTGGAACGGTAGTGGGTTTAAGCCAGTGGTACAGAAAACCGCAGGGTATTAGAGATTGATGTTGTGACAACCTTAACTGCTCAAATTTCAGCCATGCAGAATATGATGAATACTCAATTCAGTATTATGGCATTGGGACAATAAACTTCTCAAGTTAACACAGTCCAGCAAACACCAACTTAGTGTGAGATTTGCATTGGGAGTGATCATATTGCAGATACTTGTGGTGCAAATCCAGATTCGATAAATTTTATGGGTAATGTGCAAAGAGGGGGAGGCCAACAAAATTATGGGAACACCTAAAATCCGAGTTGGAGAAATCACCCAAAGTTCTCTTGGGGTGGAAATCAAAAATCATGTTCAACGTCAAAATCAGTACAGACCTCAGGGTAACTCGCAAGGATATCAAGGGCAGATGCTAAGGGAGCAACCTAAACCACAATCTGGGAATATGAGTGTCAAAGAGATGTTAAAGAAAATCATGGAAGATCAAGCTCAGTTAGCGGCTAATGTGAGAAATAATCAGTTAGGCACCCAGAATTTGGAAAAGCAATTTGGGAAATTGGCTAGTGCTCAAAATTCTAAACCACAAGGAGGGTTGCCTGTCAACACAGATCCAAATCCTAAAAAGGTCAATGCGGTGAGTACCCGTAGTGGGCTAAAATTGGAGGAATTATCTCTAAAGAAAAACCTTATCGAAGTGGTGAGTAGAGAGGGTGAAACCCACAACAAGGAAGAAGTTGCACCTGCAGAAAAGGTGCAACCAATAGTAAGACCACCTCCTCCATTCCCTCAGAAGTTCAAGAAGAAAAAGGAGGATGAATGCTTTGGTAAGTTCATATCATTGTTGAAACAAGTTGATATTAACTTGACTTTGGAATATGTTTTGCAAGGTATACCGGGGTATGCGAAATATGTCAAAGAACTTGTAGCAAATAAAAGGAGATTGACTGAATATGAGACAGTAGCACTTACTGAAGAGTGTAGCTCCAGGATTCAGAATAGGTTACCTATGAAGTTGAAAGATCCGGGTATCTTTACGGTACAAATTACCATCGGCAAGAGTATCCATGCGCGAGGTTTGTGCAATTTGGGGGCTAGCATTAATTTAATGCCAACTTCGTTGCATAAGAAACTAGGGTTGGGTAGTCCTAAGCAAACTACTGTTATTTTACAATTGGCTGATAGATTTTTAGCCAGACCTGTGGGAGTTGTAGAAGATGTGCTAGTGCAAGTGGGATCTTTGATTTTTTTGGTGGATTTTGTAGTATTAAACTCTGATCCAGATCCTGAGGTTCCATTTATATTAGGTCACCCATTCTTAGCTACTGGGAAGGCAATGATTGATGTAACTGCTGGTCAACTTACTATGAGGGCTCACGATAAGGTAGAGGTTTTTGATGTATAGAGAGCCTTAAAAATGCCACTGTTGTATGAGGAGTTATCTGCCATCACTGTGGTAGATCTGGAGGTAGATGGTAAACACATCTTGGCTAAAGACCCTCTTGAACGAGTAATGAGGGGTGATGAGATCTATGGAAATATTGAGGCACATGAAATTGTGCAAATGTTAGACTTGGTTGTGATTGAAGAATTGTGAAGAAGATGGGAACCATTGAACAGAGTGTTAGGGCCCCCACCTAAGCCCTCCGTTGAAGAAGCTCCTAAGTTGGAATCGAAAGAACTTCCAGCACATCTAAGGTATGCATTTTTAGGTGTAAATGATACTTTACCTGTTATTTTGTCTGCAACATTATCATATGAACAGGTGGAAGCAGCGTTGTTGATTCTAAAAAAGCGCAAAGCAGCAATAGGGTGGCAGATGTCAGATATCCAAGGTATAAGTCGAGCTTTGTGTATGCATAAGATATACATGAAGGAAGGATACAAAGCAAGTGCTCAACAACAGCGAAGATTAAATCATTTAATGAAGGATGTGGTTCGAAAGAGGTAATCAAGTGGTTAGATGCAGGGATAATGTATCCAATATCGGAGAGTAAATGGGTAAGTCCAGTGCCGTGTGTGCCTAAGAAAAGTGGGATGACTGTAATAACCAATGACATAAATGGATGGATCTCAACAAGAATAGTAACAGTGTGGAGAATATGCATGGGCTATATGAAGTTAAATGAAGCCACCAGAAAGGATCATTATCCAGTTTCTTTCATTGACCAAATGTTCGACAGATTGGCAGGTCAGGAATATTATTGCTTTCTTGATAGATACCCCAGGTATAACCAGATTGTAATTGCACCTGAGGACCAAGAGAAGACAACATTCACATGTCATTATGGTATCTATGCCTTCAAATGCATGCCATTTGGGTTATGTAGTGCTCTAACCACTTCTCAGAGATGCATGATGTCAATTTTTCACAATATGGTGAAAGATTTTGTGGAAGTATTTATGGATGACTTCTTAGTATTTGGTGAGTCCTTTGAGCTATGTTTGTTAGATCTTGATAGAGTCTTAGTAAGATATGAAGAAACCAATTTAGTTTTGAACTGGGAAAAGTGTCATTTCTTGGTGAGAGAAGGGATTGTGTTGGGTCACAAGGTATCGAAAAATGGGCTGGAGGTGGACAAAGCCAAGATTGAAGTAATTGAGAAATTACCACCTCCAGTATCGGTTAAAGGGGTGAGAAGCTTTTTGGGCCATGCAGGTTTTTATAGAAGATTCATTAAAGATTTCTCCAAGACTGCAAAACCCATGTGCATCCTGTTAGAGAAAGAGGTGAAATTCAAGTTTGACAAGAACTATTTAGAGGCCTTTGAAGTATTGAAACAAAAGATGATCGAAGCCCCTATCCTTGTAGCACTAAATTAGGAGTTTTTGTTTGAATTGATATGTGACGCTAGCGATATTGCAGTTGGAGCAGTGTGGGTGCAAAAACGAAATAAAGTGTTTCACTCCATATACTATGCGAGAAAGACACCAGATGCATCCCAAGCAAACTACACCGTAACTGAGAAAGAAATGTTGGCCTTAATGTATGCGTTTGACAAATTTAGGTCATATCTTGTGGGAACGAAGGTTATAGTCTACACTGACCATGCAACCATCAAATATCTCTTCAATAACAAGGATGCAAAACCCCAATTGATCAGACGGATCTTACTTCTCTAGGAATTTAATTTAGAGATTAAAGATAGGAAGGGTTCAGAGAATCAGATAGCCGACCATCTGTCTAGATTAGAAGATTCATCTCTTGTGGCAAAGGAAGGAAAAATCCGGGAAGAATTCCCTCATGAACAACTTTTAACATTGGACATTACACATGTACCTTGGTATGTTGATATTGTGAATTATTTGGTGAGTGGCTTATTCCCACCTAGGCATCAACACATTAGAGACAGAGATTGAGGTACGATGCTAAATTCTACATATGGGATGAGCCTTATCTGTTTAAGCAGGGTCCAGATCAAATGCTGAGGAAGAGGCCCCAAAAGTGTTAGAAAGTTGTCACTCTTCACATATGGTGGACATCATGGGGGCGAACGGACGCACATAATGTATTACAATTTGGATTCTTTTAGTCTACCCTATTTAATGATGCGGTGTTGTTGGTTAAAAGATGTGATAGTGCTAACGAATGGGCCCCATTTCAAGAAGGCATGAGATGTCTTTGAGTAACATTCTGGAGGTGGAAATCTTTGATGTTTGGGGGATTGATTTAATTGGACCATTTTCGTCGTCTACAGGGAATCAATATATTTTAGTAGCGGTAGATTATGTGTCCAGGTGGGCTGAAGCAGTAGCATTACCAGCTACTGACTCCAAAGTGGTTGTGAAGTTTATCCGGAAACACATTTTCACCAGGTTTGGCACTCCTAGGGCGATTATCAGTGATGGAGGTAAGCATTTCATAAATAACTCCATTTATAATTTATTGGCTAAGTTTGGAGTGAGGCATAAAGTGGCAACTGCATACCATCCTCAAACTAGTGGAAAGGTTTAAGTATCCAATAGGGGAATTAAGCAGATCTTGCAGAAAACCGTAAATGCTCAAAGAAAGGATTGGTCATATAGAACTGTGTACAAGACACCAATAGGGAGTTCTCCCTACCGAATGGTCTTTTGAAAAACATGCCACTTGTCCACTGAAATAGAACATAAGGCATATTGGGCAATAAGGAAGCTAAATCTGGATACTGAGTTAGCTAGTCAGAAGAGAGTCACCCAATTGCATGAGCTCGAGGAGTTCAGGCCGCATACATATATATGAGAATGCAAAATTATATAAGGAAAAAACTAAACGGTGGCATGACAAGCACATAATGTCACGCAGTTTTGAGCCAGGCCAATTGGTGTTATTGTTCAACTCCAGGTTGAAATATTCCCAGGAAAACTCCGATCGAAATGGAGTGGTCTATTTGAGGTGGTACAAATGACTCAACACGGTGCAGTTGAGTTACGAAATAAAGGTGATAGTTCCCCATTCCTTGTAAATGGACAAAGGGTCAAACATTACATTGGCAAGGATATGGATTGTGAGGTTGAAGAGATCACTCTAGATGTGGAGTGAGTTCTGAGATGGGTCATGTTGCGACGTTAAAATAGGCGTGCTACGGGAGGCAACCTATGATTTATTATAATAGTTAGGTTTGATTTGCTTTAGCTTAAGTTTTTTTAAAAAAATATATGGGTCATTCCTTGACCGTAACTATGACGCTGGACGGTAGGCAACCCATCAAGGTTTCCATTAACGGGTTGTTATGAAAGACATAGCATCTAATGATGAAGAGGCAATGGACCAAGTGACAGTTGCGCTTTGCGAGGTGAGTGCTGATAGCTGCGCGTTGCAAGGCTAGTCTCAAATTTAGCCTCGCCTGCGAAAATTCGAGGCAGAATACCTCATGTTGAGCGCGCGTCGCGGAGCGAGGGTGTCAAATTAATTTCGACGGTAAATGTAATTTACGTCATAAAAATACACTGCCCGTGCCAAATCCGCATTGCGCGATGTGTTGAGTATTCTTGGGTCAACTGGAATTAAAATTCCAATGGACCTCGTGTCATTCGTGCGTCGCGAGGTCCAGGTAATTTTCTCGACTTTCATTAATTAAAATGGGTATTACCCGTTTCTAAATAAAAATACCCGACCCATCCCCCAAATTTCCCCTTTCAGATATAATAAATCGGCCCTAAGTCCCTATTTCCCTTCTCCCATCGCGCCTCCCACCCTCTTTTGTCCTTAATTTCCCAATGATAATTGATCCTCTCGCGTCGTCAAATCCCTAAATTGCTTCCTTCTTTCTCTTGCACGTGAGAACGGTCAACTCTCCAGGTATGTTCCTCGTTACCCATTCTTGATCTAGCAATAATAAGATGTAATTGCATAGTGGGGATAGGAAAACTTTGGGGGAAGTGTTCATGCTTAAGGTTGTTGTGGTTTTGAAGTCTTGAGTAGAAATTAGTATTCATACAATCATGGGGTAGCAAAAATTATAGGGGTTTGGGGTTCTCATAACTAGACGTTTGGAATTGTTGATTTTCATGTGAGGTTGTTATGAATTGGGAATTATGCTTTATGTGGTTGGTGAATTCTTAAGTATCCAACAATATCCTGAATATATGTGTCCTGTGTTGTGACATTTTGGGGAGGTGTAATCATTGTTGACACGTGGTCGTTTTTGGGTCAAATGGGTGACCATTCCTTGCGATGTTGTAATGGGTTAAGGGTGATATAGTAGTATGTGGGGAATTATGTGTACCCAAGTTGGACGTTGTTGGTTATCAAGTGTGGGGTGGAATGTTCCTCCGTTAGGCATGAACTAAATTGAATTAAATTGTGTTTCCTCTAGCAGGTACTAAGTCTTCGTCAGAGAGGTCAGGACGAGCGGCTGCTCAAGGGTCTCAGAAGAAGAGGCCTAGAAGTGGGAATTTTCCACTCGCACCCCCTGCTCCCAGAGGGCAGGCTCACATATATGGGCTGAAAGTATTAGCCAAGGCAGGCAAGACATATTATAGGAAGCACACCGAGTCATCCTATTTCTCGGATGTGTGTATTGATAGGGACAGTCTACTCCGGGAGTTCCCCCAAATTGTGAGGTGGATACAAGAGTTGCAGTTGGGGTTCATATTTCAGGAACCAGATGAGTGCAATCTGAGCATGGTTTGCGAATTTTATGTTAACTGGATTCTTGACACTCACTCTCACTTTGTCACTGTACGTGGTCAAAACGTGCCTATCACCCTTACCAGTATAAATGAGATTCTGAGCACATATGATAGAACCAACCCTTTGGTGTTAACCCAGTTGCACATCCGTCCACCGTATTAGGAAATCCGTTATTTAATGTGTGGACCTCAGTCCATGGCTCAGTGGACTCATCACAGTCAGAAGAGGTATCACAAGATGCTCCCGTACGCCCACATGTTACGCGAGACTCATCTTAGGTTAAAATTTTTTATGAATTATTTGATACCCAAGATGCATTACACTAACATTACACGTGAACATGTGTGTTTGGAATACGCATTGATGACGAACACGGAGATAAATATCGGGGCAATTATTAAATCGGCTATGCGAAAGGCTAGAGTGCATAAGGGTCACTAGTATGCATTTCGGGACTCATCACTAACATCTGGCGTTGTGCAGGTGTTCTGGAAGAAACTCTAGATTACATTGCTCCTTTATACCCTGCAACTGTGGATGTTACTCGGGCGAAAGGGCCTGATAATGAGTTTGGCCCCACTCTTACCACTGCAGAGAGGAACAGACGGGACGAGTTGATTATGGCTCGGATTTATGGATTGGAGATGTTGTGGCACAGAACCGGGGGTCGACGTCAAATTGGTCTGAGCTTGACGAGATCAGCCGCCAATATCCCTTGAATGTGCATGCTAATTCACTATTGGGGATAGGACAGATGTTTGCTGAGCCATTTGGTGATGATGTCGCAATTGATGAGGACAACTTACAAACTGGCTCTGAAATTGAGTCAGACTCGAAAGATGAAAATTGAACCTCTTCCAACCAGCGATGATGATGGGATGGAGGATTAGTTAGGGAGTGCTTCCCTTACCCTGTGATTTGATTTAGCATGTTTTATGTGCACTGAGGACAGTGCTATTGTTTAAGTATGGGGTGGTGTAGCATTTTCTGTGTATGCCTACAGTTTGTTTTGTTTATGTTTCAACACTATGTTATGTGTTTGGGTTTCTTGGTAGTTGTTTACAGTTCTGTAGCCAAGGAGAGTCCCTTTGAACCGTAAAGAAAATACTTATTTGTTAGAAGTAAATCTGTAGTAGTCATAAATTGAGTCAGACTGCCAATGATAGATTAATTACGACCATCTTAAGGATGAATGTCATAGATCGAGTCTAAGGGTGGATCGTGCTAAAATCGTAATTCTTTGAAAAAGTGTTTGTACAAAAAGAGATATTAAATTGAAGGATATATGAAGTGCAACTATTTGTCATGCTATAGAAAAGTACAACTTAAGCTGAAATGACCCTGTCGTGTAACATATAATGGGCTGAGTTGATCTTTCTGAATGAAACGTGTGCCATGGGTGGTGAGTTATTGTATAGTCACTGTTATGCTAATTGAGTCTAGAACTTGCCCAGGTTGTTATTCAAGCGAAATATGATTGTGTAGTACTCAAAAAGATGATAGCAGACCTTCCTTGAAAATTACTGTAGAAATAGAGCCTCATCTCATCCCTTAGTCAGCCCCCTTGAGCTTTTAACCTACCCTTTGTTGAAACCCTGAAAATAAGTTGTATCCCCTTAGATTCTTCGACCCCAATCCTTAATGCATTGTGTTAGGCTAACGGACAAAAACAAGGAGATCTGTTGAAAGGAAGGGAGGAAATAAGTGTGAAGAGAAAATCAAAAGAAAAAGGCAAAATAATGCCTCATTATAAGAAGGGTCGTTTTGAAGATTACAAAAAAATTACAATAATGGGAGAAAAATACATATTAGGATATGAAAATAAGAGAAAGGGGCAAGATTAAATTCGAGAAAACATGTTAAACATGAAGGTGGGGAAGAGAAAGGTGATTTACAAAGTCAAAGTCAAGCACAGTGCATTAGGGAGAACAAGTCACTATTTTCATATACATGAATCTCCCGTGACCCTGAGCCGACATTACAACCTTAACAAGTCCTGGTTCTTTGAGTATAATACATATCAGCAGTAGAGATGTACATAATAGGCAAGCTTATGGTTCTCAATGCATACATGTGACTTCTGTTGGGAGAGTGAGATGGTTTGATGATAAATCCGTCGATTAGGTGAAATAATATTGTGAGTAAGCGGAGTATTATTTGGAGTGAGAGGCACTTGTTGCAGGAGGTAAAGTGATACGAGAAAGTACATAGAGAAGTATGAGTATGGGTGCAGGAAGTTGTCTTAGCATGATTGAATCACTAGCATGTCATATAAGGAAGCATGAAGAGAAGACTGTAAGGGCACAATCTAAGTAGTGTCCATGTCTAGGAGTCATTAGAAGTTGTTCGAGGACGAACAAAGATTTTAAGTATGGGTTAGTGATCTTGGGAATATTAACATGCCCATAATGTTATGTATGCCTACAAGGTGGCTTAGTTTGAAGTTGGTAAGTCTAGATTAAGAGTCTTATTTAGTGAATTCAGTGTTTTCGAACTAACCAACATGATTAGATGTGCAGGAAGGCGAGGTGAAAGATATCTGCACTAAAAGGGATTAAAAAGAAGCCACAAGGAAATCTAAGGATGAAGCGAAGTAAAATGAAGCAAGAAATGCGCAAAATGAATTTGCGTGCCAGCTACGCGTCGCGCAGATGGAAGAGAAATCTCGAGCTCAAATAAGTTTTCTAAATAGAAAACTGCGTGTAGTCTCTGCGTCGCGCATTTAAGTGTCAAATCTCAGTTGAAAATAAATCGCAAAGCAGTGTACTTCGTGTCAGTCCCACGTCACGCGATGTAGAGGCCGAAATTGGAAATCCGGAATTTATTGAAAATAGGGCCTTAATGAAATTTGCTAAGGGTTATTTTTTCAAATTTTCGAAGGCAAGTCATCAAGGAGGAGACTTTGAAGTTTTTAGGGTTACTATCTATTCTTCTTTTTTTGTAATTCTTTGGAATGATTTTGACAATTTCGAGTATCGTTTTGAAGGTTTTACCAAGAGTTATTTATGATCCGTTCTTGCTTTCTTGCTTGTTCTATTTCATGATTGGCCACTGATACGCTCAAACTTACTTCTCAAATAAGAAGTAAAGCGGTCGTATCAAGTAAAGAACCCAACTAATGAGGTTGGGATCGTTCCCACAAGGAAAATAGTTCAGACTTAACTTCAATCTATTATTACTATTATTAGTCAATTATTTCCTTAGAAAACAAAAACAATAAAAGGGGGGTTTTTATTTCTAAAGTAATGAAAAAGACTAACTAAATTAAAGTAACCAGCTAACAGATTCAAATGTTGGAGTTTAATCAATTAATAAAAGTAACTAGGGTTTACGTGTTCCCCACAGGTTCCTAATTTGATAATTTTAACTATAACAATTCTTTCCTAGTATCTTGCATGCAAAGTGATAAGTTATGTATTTCTAAATCCTTGGTCCGGCATCTAGAAAATTTCACTCCGCACATTGGTCCGACTACGTGTGTTGCTATACTAACCCTTACCTTTACCTCATATTAAGCATTGTATTTGATATTTGACTAAGTTATTACCTCGTACCAATCATACTAGCCTATTAGATAGTATAAAACTAAATCTATGTTGATAATTCTTTTCCTATTGTCTACCTCTTTGGTCCGGCAAGTAGCATTAAGGCGAGTTCTAACGTTGGCCATCCGTTAAAAAGACTTCTAAACGAAAGAATTATCAATACATGCAAGACACTATTCTAGAATTGTTATCTTAGTTAGATTTTATCTTATTATTCACCCATGGTTCCCACAACCCTAGTTATGGAGTTTAGTTACCCATAGTCATAATCACAATATTCATATATATAATATAAGAATTCATGCACTTACTTCAATGAGAAAGAATAAAATCCAGAAATTTTACTTGATTAATTGACAAAATCACCAACAGTCAACTCCAAAGAAAAGTGTAACAATCCAAAGTCTAATATCCAAAATAATCTACTAACAAAGAATCTAACATAAAAGTGTCTAACCAATAAAGAGTCTAACCCCAAAAACGAGGTTTTTACAACTATTTATAAAAAAACAAAAACCTAATAAAAGAAGGATTCTATTTGCTGAAAATTTGTCAAAACGCAGCTGGGTCGACGGACCTCGCGACGGGCCGTCGTGATCACGACGGGCCGTCATGGCCTCCGTCATCCTATCCTTTACAGATCCTTCTGCTGCTTTCTTCATTACCCTAGACGAACAGGTATGACGGACCGTCACAGGCACGACGGTTCGTCGAGGGTCTCCGTTCCATAACACTTGAACTCTTGGAATTTGGGTACTGGGACTACTTCTTTGATCATCACGACGAACCAGCAGGATGGAACGTCATGGCTACGACGGTCCGTCATGCACTTCGTAACCCCACACTTGGTCAGACTTCCCCATCTTCCTTCAGCAACTTCACTACGATGCCACCTACAGACCGTCACAGGCACGACGGACCGTCACAAGCTCCATAGCTGGTAACTTTTCTGCATTTCTTGCTCAAAAACTTCCGCGTTCATCTTTAGACAGATTTCCTGCAAATAAAGGGAAACTTACATAAAAATCGATACAAAAAGGCTTTTGGACACACACTAAGCTTAAGGAAAAGACATTAAAAATACCGTGAAACTACGGTATATCAGCCACCATAGAAATAAATCTATTGTCCGAATTGAACTCGAGAGAGGATAAGAGGATATAACATGGAAAGTAAAAAGTTTGGTTGACTCTAAATTACTAGGGTTGATTCGTTTCTAGGATAGAGATACGCCTAGAGACCTTACTAGGATCATCATGCAGGAAGATAACTTAATGCTCAACTTTTATTCATCTTATTCCCGTTCAATGATGTAGTTAAGGTTGTAATTGTTGTAGGCGATTAGAGGTCGAGAGACCATGATCATACATCTAACCATGTGGTTCAGCGATGAGATAATTTCAAAAAAACCTTTATTAGATGATATCAACTTCATGCGTCCTGATAAAAGCCGCAGTCCTGGATCTTGCCTATAGTATTATTTAAAAGTTAAGAAATTGAATCATTGTAGCTAGTTTTAGTTAGACATAAAATTTAGTAATACTCTTAATAAAATTTGGACATTACACTTGTTTTGAGTTAAAAAATTGGAAAAATAAATGGAGTCTAGTTGGTAGTTCCAGTTGGTACGATACCCGGCTCCTTATTAAGAGTCATTATATTATTCGTACGATCATGTGCACTTGCGTGTGTGATTTGATCGCAACACCAAGTTAATTACAATACTTTAGGTCTAGAAACATCATTTTAAGTCATTATTCATAATGTAAGGCTCTAGCTTAGGTCATTAGATTTTCGGGGTGTTTTAGAACGACAAATCTTCAACCTTTAAAAAGACTGACTACACCCAAATCATCCTTTGCCACGTGCAAGACACTCACCTGAATGCTTCTTACCACACTTTGGACAAGTTAGGAAGGTCCTGTTACCTGAAGCACTCCCCCGTGACTTTGAGTCTAATGCCTTACCTTTCTGATCCTATCAAAATGTGGGGATAGAGAACTAGCTGATGAATGTGCTGGGACTGCAGATTTCTACTGAAATTGTGAGTGATTCCCACCGCCTAACTTTTGTGTAGAGAACTCATAGTTACGTGTTCTAGCCTTTTTTTTGTCCTTAGCCATTTCCCGAAGCTTATTTCCCTTAACCTGCTGAGTGTGAGCCTTGAAATGGGAGATCTTCATATCCCCTAAAATCATAGCATTCCAGCAGTCGGTCTTTACCAGGTCGGATCCCCAAACAAAAAGTTGCTCATTTGTGCCCTTGGATCGGCAATCATATGTGGAGCGTACCTGGAGAGTTGGGTCAACTTCAGCCCATACTCTTGGACCGACATTGAACCTTGCTTCAAGTTCATTAATGCATGTGCCTTAGCTTCTCTCAACTTCATTGAGAAGAATCTTTCCAGAAAAGTTGCAATAAAACAATTCCAAGTCACAATAGTTACATCGGCACCCCTATTTTCTTTCCACCGATTGAACCATATATGAGCCACATCATTTAGTTGATAGGATTCTAACTCAACACTCTCAGTTTCAGTCACTTGTATTACTCCAAGAATTTTCTTAACCTCATAGATAAAGATTTGTGGGTCCTCGCCAACCTTTGACCCTAGAAACTCAGGCAAAAACTCATCCAAACTAAGTCTCAAACCCTGGATATAGCTGATTCACTATTTGAGTTAGCAGGAACTAGGCATGTTGATTGTTCTTCATAATTTGAGCCGAAAGTTAGATCGCGTTTCCAAATTCTACATTCATAGCCTCATGGTTTGGGATTGGAGGAATTGCATTAGCATTGCATGTATTATCATTTCGTGCATTAGTTCCACGGGGAGACATGATCTAAAACGCATAACGACGGAGACATGATCTAAAACACCTCATGGTTTGGATGATACTCACGCATGATAAAAATAGCAAGGAAAGTGGAGTTTTTCTTAAAACACTTTATAACCTTCCTCTCATAGATGTGGTGAGCTTCACATCCATGAAAGAAACTCTACTTACTGCGGCTTTCCGACATCCTAGGAATCTAGAACCTAATGCTCTGATGCCAAGTTTTTCGCATCCTGAGGCTACCCCTTGACGTAGCACGAGACTTAGGATCACGAGTGATCCCAAGCTAACCTTGTTTCTGGCATATCATAAGCATATTGACAATATCTAAGAGAAACATGAACTAATGTGGAAGTTAATCAATTGATCACTTAAAATGGGAAGACCCTAACTAGTTTGCATATATATAAATCATAATAAGAGTTTAGTAATACTGAATCCTCACTCAAAATCTAAAGATGAATTAACTACTATGTCTGAAAAATCCTCTAAATCAGTTTAGTTGCTGGGACATGCCCTTAGCTGACTCTCACAAAAATTGAAAACTGAATATAAAGACTAATGTTGTTGCATACGGATCGAGAATTGATCTAAGCGTGATTTAATTAGATGATGAGTACTTGAACCTACATCATGAAAGGATATAACGCAAAGTATATTTCAATACTTGGAATGTACTATGCATGCAAGGTATAAATAATAGCTGAACAAAATATATAAGCTGGACAAAGCATAAATGAGCATTGATATAAACTGAACAGAATATAAATGTTGAAATATAATTGAAAACTGAGCTAAATGCAATGATCAAGTACTAATTATGAACATAGCATGATGAGACTGAATACTGAAGTATAAACTGAAAACCTAGACAAATGCACTAGAATCTGACCGTGGGAGCTACTATTAACCGACATAAATCACGTGAGCTAAACATGGAGTCCAACGTATATGCCCCATTGAGAGGACCCAATAAACCTTGTCAAGGGTATAAAGGCATGATTGATATGATCACTAAATCGGATGCCAAATAGAAGGGACTTAATAATCCTATGGGGGGACATAGTTCTGAGACTATGAGGGTACGCTGAATTCCAGTCCAACTTGGTGTTAAGTCTATTCCCAACTAAATATGTATATGACTGAAATGTGACTGAAATACTTAAATAACTATAAATACTGACAAAAAAAATATGAGAATGCAACATTTATATACTGATAATGTAACCTTCGAAATCTACAGCATGTTATATGTTTAACTGACCTAGCAAGTGTAATTCATCAACTAAGAGAATCTACACAACTAGGGTTTTGAGTTTCATACAAGGAATTTAAAATCTTTCCCAAGAAAACATGATCTTTAGATCTAGAATACTATACCAACTAGATCACAACAATTCTCCAAGGTTTTAGAAAACCCTAGGTCTAACAAAGATAAGTAGAATCAAGAAGCTAACTGAATTCTAGGAACCTAGTAGATGAAAGGAATCCACATACCTGGTGACGAAAATTTACGGAGAAATTCTTTGAATTTCAGACCAAACTTGAAGAAAACCTGTTGTGTGTTCTTGAGAGGGCTGGTCGACCTTTCTTCTTTTTTTGCTCTAAATTTGGTGACTTCTTGAGAACGAATGTTTTGGGTAAGTTATGACTTGAATATTAGGCATAAACTGAATAAAACGACGTAGTTTAACTGTCCAACGTATAGGAAAAAATATCAAAATGACCTTGACTTAAAAGTTGACGAAGCCCTCCCACGTCGCCACTGACGGACCGTCAAATGGACCATGATCCGTCAAGTAGGTTATGGTTCTTGGCTAGTGTCTACTGGTTCAGGACACTTTCCTATCTACGCTCCACTTTACGAACCGTGTGAAGGTTCACGGACCGTGAAGGCCACAATGGTTCTTCACTTGGCTGGGCTTCTACTTGCTCAGGATGACGGACCCATCCACAGCCCGTGATGGGTCCGTGGTTCCACCCTGAGTCCTGGTGACTGTCTCATTTCAACGAGTAGTCCCACAACTCGCGTGCGGATCCATGACCTGTAAAGGGCTCTGTGGTCCACCACAGTTCCATGGATGTGAGCCACGAGCAAGTTGACGAACCGTGGTTCCTTTCACTGTGATTCCCTCTGTGGTTCACTACTTTTCATGCTGGCTAGGTCTGCTAAGTTCTGAGATGTTACAATTATGAACTCAGTGGAGAACATTAGTTTTGCTAGATAGTTTTATTTTTTTTTAATACAAAATAAAGATGAATATGGAACGTTTGTTGATTTTTTTTTTTGTAATCTTTAGTGCAATTGAAGCATTGTTGGTTTGTTTGGTTCTTTTTTTTTTTGTAATTCAAAAATATTATATACATTATCGAAAAAGATATGATAATTAAGTGTATATATTTAGTGGTCGTTATGATTACATAGCTATGATGATTGTAGTATATTTTGTAAGTGGCTATTTCGAATACAAAAAAAACTGATTGATAAGGATACAAATATATAGGCATTAATGTAATATAATATTGATCTCTGGGATATAACTTTTTACACAGGATATAAGTATGAAAGTAAACACATACATTTATCAATCTTGAATGCGAATATTGTTAAATAAATATTACTATGTATTTATTAATGACTTGTTTTGTATTTTTTGGAATACAAAGCAAAATATGGGAGATTATGAAAGATGGAACGAAGATGTTGCTACACTAATTACACAATAGAGACAATTATTATGAAAAAATATGCAACATTTAGATATTTAGTGAATAAAGTTGCTAGACACATTGATGTTGATTTGAGATACAATTTTGTGAAACTTAAGTATAAGATAGAGGTGGTAATGCCCTTTAGAAATACACAACGAGACTTACATTTTTATTTTATAATTTTTTTCGTGGAATAGTAATACTTTAATATTTAATTTTGATTAATGCTAATAATTTATTTAATTATTGTTAATGTGAAAGGTTTTATTCATACAGAGTGTGTTGTGATAATTTTTTTAAATAAAAGAAAGAGCGCATTACACGCTATGATGAGAGTGTAGTAAAAGAAAGATGTGTGTTTCTCAAATTAATAAGGAATAGTTTAGGTATGAAACTCAGAATTTTAATAATTTTGTATTAAACTAAAAAAAGATATTTTAGGTGTTTTTTTTATCCTTATCTCAATTATAATAATAATAATAATAATATATATTTTTAATTTAAAAATTAAAAAATCAAACACATTAAAATTGAGGGACTAAAAATTTAGGGCACGTGAGAGAATAGGTGTTGCCGGTAAGTGATGTGTCGATACCCCGGCGTATCAGACAACACTAGTCTTTTCATTTCCCACAATCACGCGTCATGTAAACGCGTAGAATATACTCCAAATTATTACCATCCTTAATTTTTTAAGAATATATATAATATATATATAAATATAACACAAAAAGCAGAAGAAAAGTATAAATAAATAAAAATGGAAGCATATATTCAAATTCCTTCTTTTTATTTTTGTTTTTTTTCGTATTTTTTAATCTCTGCTTCAAACCTAACCCTAGCTTTGTATTGTAGATAGAGAAAAGGGATTTTTTCTTTCACATTTTCGCAGGCGGAAGAAAACCCTTCAGATCGATGATCTCAGTGTAGAAATCACAGTTGTAATCTTTTCTTCTTTGGTTTTGCAAAAACCTTTCGTTAGGGTTTTCGTTCATTTTTAATGGAGCCTCGTGTGGGTAACAAGTTTCGACTTGGTCGCAAAATTGGTAGTGGATCGTTTGGTGAGATCTATCTTGGTAAGTTTTTACCCACAATCGCTCAATTTCTTCTTGTGTTTATTGTTGATTGATTCATGTTTTGGTGGGTTCTGTAGGTACTAATATTCAGACTAATGAAGAAGTGGCAATTAAGCTGGTGAGTTTTTTTTTTGAGTGTTTGAATGTGTGTTTTACTAGTAATTTACTCTAGTTGTGCTTGTGTTACTCTAATTGCAGGTTTTTTTTTTGTTATTTTGGATTGGAATGTTTTGTTTCTGATCACTTGGATTTCAATTGATCTTGCCATAGTGGAGTAGTGTAGTTGAAGTGCATTTTTTATCTGATGTGTTGAGGTTCCTTTTCTTAACTATTAAGTGCTTGTAAATTAAAGTTGCTTCTCTGGTGAAGTACCATTTTTCTCTATAGAGTGAAGTTTAGTAGTCTAATGTCCGTCTTAAGCATCAGACAGTTGACATGACCTTGGAGGTTTATTGTATTGTTAAATATTTGCCTTTTTCTGGTAGGAATAAACAATTCTAGTGGTATTTTTTCAGGGAGTCTGTTTGTCTTCTTTTTGTTTACAGAGTAGAGCTGATGGATTTTAATACTAATTCATAGATCGCTTGCTATGTTGATTCTAACTTACTTATCAGAGTGATCTTTATGCAATACATTCTTGTTTTCCAGGTTTTCATCTTGAATAACAAGTTGAATGAACCCAAGAGTATTTTGAAATGTAATTTTTTGCTGGATAGATCTTTCTTTTGCTTAACATTTCCTTGCTTTAAAAGATTGTAAATATGTTCTAGTTCTAGTGAATAAAAGAATATGGAACATTTATGTAAATATTTAAACTGTTTCACAAGGCTTGCAAATGGTACTTTTGTTGGGTTTTTTCTATCAGGGGATCTGCTTTGCTTCTGTTTCTGTAACTTCATGGTTTATATTGGTGACAAAAAATGATGTTTAAATTTTTTTGGCGCGTTGTGCGTGGAGTTCACTTGTTTTGGTTGAGGTGCATTCTTGAAGTCCATTGTGAACTCTGTGTTCATCCAAACTTTGAAGGAACTAGGTCAGAAAAAAATGTCTTGCTCCTTGTCCCATTGCTCAAACAGCGAGTGCCTAATGAATACTATCGATTGCTTAAATGGGAGTGTGTGTTCTTTGCTTGAGTTCAAGTGAGCATTTTTAGAAGTTCATAATTGTAACGTTTCATAGGATTCAAGCCCCACACTGCAAAGCGAAGTCCGGTGTTTAAGTGGAGAAGGGTAGACGGCGGGCCCATTATCCACTGAGTTTAGAAGGCTGTGATTGGTCAATAGGGCGGGTCACAGATGGATTTCTCGGTTATTAAAAAAATAGTTTCCTAGGACATAAATTTATGGAGAGAAAGCAAAGATTCGCAGCTGGAGGACATCTTTGATGTGTTATATGATTGGCTTATTAGTGCATCGATACTGATTCTTTGTCATGGTTTAATGTACCCATATATTTCTGTTGAAACCTCTGAAAAGATTCCATTTTTGAACCAACGTGACAAAAGACGTGATCGAGTTTCTAATTTACTGTATTTTGGGGGAGTGTTCTAAGTTTCCAACTTCTCCCAAGTCCAATTTTTATTGAAACAAAACTTTGTTTCCAAAGTTTAAAGGAAAGCCATACATCACATTTTTATTAGAATTTCAAATTAACTTAAAAATTCTGTCTTACAATGTTAACCTCATTGAAGTGAAATATATCACTTCCCTGGATTTTAACTGTGGTTATTATTACTGATCAAAATATAACATGGTTATCGGTCTAGTATTTTTCTGGTTCCAGAGGGAGGGGGGAAAAGGTCAAGATATCTATTTGACTGTGACTTCAGACATCATTTCTTTATCATTTGGAAATGATTTTATTTTTTTACATATTTAGAATTACATTAAAATGCCTTACATCATGAATGTTTATACATGAAATTGCTTACTTAAAAGTTAATATTATGAAATATTTATCTTTAAATCTGTACGTGGTATCCAATCGTTCCTAAAATGTTCTCTAAAAATCTCTGTTCTTAGTAATCCAAGCTTACTATGGAAAAGAAACTTTAAACTTCTATTTTATAGGGGTCTATTTTAGTCCCAATGGTGCGTACACGTAGTGAAATAGAAGTTTTGCTGCCATTAGTTGTGGACATTCCAATACTACTATATAACAGTTCACTGGTTTTAGCTCTGAAACAGATTCCATCCCAGTAACATTTAAGATTTTGACATACCTCTTGCTTGTTGAACTAGCATTAGGTTATTAATCCTCGTTAATCGCATATTCCTATATAACAATTATCTGCAAGATATACGGACCAACCAAGATGCTATATTTGCCTGTGTCTTTTCAGATCTTGGCTTTTAATGTCTTGTCTTTTTGTGACACCATAAATAGCCATTCCATCTATATCTTTTTATTATGTTTTAATATGTTTATTCAATTTTGCAGGAAAATAATAAGACAAAGCATCCACAGTTGCTATATGAGTCAAAGTTGTATAGGATTCTTCAGGGAGGAAGTAATGGCTTTTCCTGTGTCCCTTCTTTTTTTTCTTACAAAAATATCCTGTATCTACTCTCTTGCCTAGTTTGTTTTTGTTAGCTTTGTAATTGTAACACTTATGTTGTAGCTGGAATTCCAAACGTGAGGTGGTTTGGCGTGGAGGGAGATTACAATGTTCTGGTCATGGATTTACTAGGACCCAGTCTTGAAGATCTATTTAATTTTTGCAGCAGGAAGCTTTCCCTGAAGACAGTTTTAATGCTTGCTGATCAAATGGTTAATTTTTTTCTCAGAGCCTCAAATTTTAGTGTCAGTGTACCTTCTCAAAATGTGGGGGTTATATGTTTTTTTTTTTTGTAATTACTGCAGATAAATCGTGTTGAATTTGTTCATTCTAAATCATTTTTGCATCGAGATATCAAGCCAGACAATTTTCTTATGGGCTTGGGAAGGCGTGCAAATCAGGTCTCATTTTTTAATACTATATCTTTACTAATGTCTCCACGTCTTTGTCGGATTTGTTGTTTCTTTAATATTTTGATGACTTAAAATGCAGGTGTATGCAATTGACTTCGGTCTAGCCAAGAAGTATCGAGATACTTCATCTCACCAACACATTCCTTACCGGTAAGTTGATCCTATTTGGTTAGATATCAAGTATTCACAGAACCTTTGTTTTTGTCTTCTTTTAACTATGAATATGTTCTACTGGAGTGTGTAGTAAATTATCTCTTGGGCCTTGTGGTACTTTCCCTTATTTTTAAAATATTTGACTTGGTTTTAGCATTGGAAGCAAACTGATCTGTAATTTTTTGCGTACTTGAAAATTTGAGGTTGAAATGTATGTGTTATTGCTATAAAACACAATTTAAATATTTTATTTAATGACAAGGACTCAACTTAATTGACTAGCTGAAATTACACCATTATGCGAAATACTTTATCCTAAAAAAAGAGGATGACATCATGATCCAATAAGCTTGTTTATTCAGTTTTCTCTTTTTAAGTAAGTCAAATTGCTTATTTCATAAGAAAATGAAATGTTTATTAGTGCTTGAACTAACACATTAAATAGTCCTATCGAGTTCAGTTGAGCATTATGTAAAGATTATATGCTCGGGCTGTTTTGACATATTAATACAATAATGCGAGATTCTGATTTGTATATAATGGGCATTAATGCAATATGAAATGTACGATGTGCTGCTTAATTAATGCTTGTGTTTCTACTGAAAACTCTTATATTATGTTTGGATGAAAGGATGGAGATGAGAGAAGACTAATGATTGTACTAAATCTTGAAAAGTACAATATCTTCCCCTTCTCGGTCCCTTCTGTTTGTTAAAGAAAACCTGTGCTGTGAACATCTGGATAATCCAGCTTAGAATTGTAAGTTCAACAGTGGGCTGCTCACTATTCATTCAGAGTACCCTTAGAACCTTGTGGTGTGAATATCTTTGTATTCCAGCTTAGACCTGTAAGTTCAACAAAGGGCTATTCACCATTCATTCAGATTGCTTTAGGATGTTTATTTAATGTTCATGCACATGCATTCAGGTATCTAGCATTTGTGAATCTGTCACCTCTGTTTGCTTATATGATGTGGTCTGATTTTTTCCTCTGTGCAGTGAGAACAAAAACTTGACGGGCACTGCAAGATATGCAAGCATGAACACTCACCTCGGTATCGGTAAGTGTTCTGGTTCTTTAGGTTTGCTTGTTCACTCTTCTGACAGTTGAGTTCTGCTGTCGTTGAACTTAATGTACTTTTTTGGCAATTACAGAGCAAAGCAGGAGGGATGATTTGGAGTCTCTTGGATTTGTTCTTATGTACTTCCTCCGAGGAAGGTGATTTTTTCTTCTACTCTGTCCTCTCTTGTTTTTCTTCTGCTTGTGTTTGACATCTATTTTTTGCAGTCTTCCTTGGCAAGGGCTGAAAGCAGGAAATAAGAAGCAGAAGTATGAGAAAATTAGTGAAAAGAAGGTTTCAACATCTATCGAGGTAATTTATTTACTAATATGGTGATTGGATTTTTTTATAAATATTTTTGTATGGAACCTAACTGCTAGTCTATGTTTCTGTAGGCTTTATGTCGAGGTTATCCTACTGAATTTGCTTCATATTTCCATTACTGTCGTTCCCTGCGCTTCGAGGATAAACCAGATTATGCTTATCTGAAGAGAATATTTCGTGATCTCTTTATCCGCGAAGGTAATAATAAGCCTTCAGAAGCTGTTTTTAGCTGTATGTAATATATAATCTAGCTTGTCGTTACAGTTCGGTTTCCCATTGCAGGTTTTCAGTTTGATTATGTTTTTGATTGGACTATATTAAAGTATCAGCAATCGCAAATTGCAGCTCCTCCTTCCCGACCTCTTGTAAGTTGTACATTTTCTCTTTTTTCTTCATAAGTGATAAACTTGTGTCTGACAAGGGTTGCTTTTTTTAGGGTGCTGGTGCTGGAACCAGCTCAGGCATGCCTCCAGTTATTCCCAAGGCAGAAAGACAGGCAGGTTAGTTTCTGGCCTCTATGCGAGCTCGATTTTCTAGACTTAAGCATGTTGACTCTATTTTTGCTGTGTCTGACTTTTGCTAACTTTACTTAACTACTGGCCAGGTCTCCTTGTCTCTCTGTTTATAAAGGATCTCATTAATCATCTGCTTGTACTTTCTTTTGCAGGTGAAGATGAAGGAAGACAATCAGCAGATCCCTCTCGGAGGAGAAGTCCTGTGCCACCACTGATTACTTCTGGAAGTTTATCCAGGCAGAAAAGTCCTATTGGAAATGATTCCACGAGCAAAGAGGCTATGGTGAGTTTGAGTTGGATAAATAGAACTTCCATAGGAGAGTAACTTTCAAATGCCAGGGGCCCTGAAGGCCAATAACAAGAGATTTGTGATGCTTTCCATAGTTAATGACTTGTAAGGCTGTTACAATGAAATTTTCTTGGTCCCAAAGTCTTCCATTATTGCAGATAAATTTTCCCTGAGATGCTAGCCCCTTGGCTAAAGATTGTATATCAGCCAAGGGGAAGTAAATAATAATGGTGTTTTCAAGGTTCCAAAGTTGTCAGAGTTGAAGCTTACTTTTGTGCTACAACACAAGTCTTTAACCCTTTCCCCCCCCCCCCCCC
>NC_028643.1:59462460-59488749 GCF_001406875.1 Solanum pennellii
TCCCCCCCCCCCCCCCAGTTTTCTGAATCATACCAATATTTGCAGTTGTCAAGCTCCAGTTTTCTGGGAAGACCTAGTGGGTCTCTGAGGCAAGGTCTAGTCTCTGGCAGCCGTGAGACTTTCACCATGGGAAATGACTCTGACCCTACACATTCTCGCACGCCTGAGGCAAGTCCAGCAACTATGCACAAAATATCAGGTGGACATAGAAGCTCTCTACTTGGTGGATCATCTGATCCTAGGTATGCCTCATCTAGCAAGAATACTTCTGGGATAAAGAACTATGAATCGGCGCTCAAAGGAATTGAGACTCTACATTTTGATGATGAAGAGAGGGCTCATTGATTGCAAATCCTTTCACATGTAAATTTTTACTTGTTTGGTAGACTTCAGATATAGATTGAGGCCCTGAGAGCTTATTTTTGTTTGAATTCGTGGGTTGGAAACTAGTGAATGAGCAGTTGTTATTCACTCTGCCAAAAGATCTACAGCAAATAAAAAAATCCAGATGGTGCAAATGCAGGAGGTGTGAGGTTCTGTCAATACTAACTCCAACATGGTGCATGACTCTCTATAGATGTAGGCAATGCATGCAGCATTGTCTATAATCATTTAGTTCTGTCCAACTGTGGGGGATCAGTTAAACTGTATATTAAATTTCCCCATACTTTTAATACTTTTCAGGTTAGTAGATGTGGTTCATTTAAATACAGTTCTCAAATATTAGTGTTCTGGTAATTCATGTGTAGCTTGTTGTGCAAGGATCATGCTGTGCTCATTTCTCTCTAGTATATCAATTGAAACAGAATAGGAGGTGTTAGAAAGGATGGTCATTTTATGTACTTTTGGCAGCAATTTTTAATCGTTTGTTTTCTGTTTCTTGCATTGCATAGTTGTGTAGTGAAAATACAATATAGAGAGGTATCTAGGTACCTTATTTGCTATCACAACCTTGAGAAGTGTTGAAGATGAATATGAAATACAACTGTGAGTTATACTCCTTAGATTTCTACTTTACAAGTTTTTTTTATTTTTTTTGATTTTCTATTAAGTGAGGAACTGAATGGCCCATATTCTCCCGATTTTCTTGTTATGCTTTGTTTATAACAAGTTTGCAGAAGTTTGACATGGATGCCTTTGCTGATTTGTGATTTTTGTCGTAACTTGTTTGTGTTATGCATTTCGTATTGTTGGCGTGCATGGCCCATGAAATCAAACTAGTTATTTTGATGATAAAACTCATTTCTGTTCCCTCTTTCCCTTGTCTATTAAACTCTTCATTTCTGGTTCGTTGCTCCTATTCTTCTCTAACCCCAACACTGTAAGGTCACTCTTCTCCTCCTTTGGGTGTTTGTCCAATCAAAAGTCCACATACAAGTCTTCCGGAGCGAATTCCGATTGTTCGGTGCCCTTGAGTGAACATTGGACACGGTATCATTTTCTTTTGAGGTCTAACTTATGAGTAGGTATGTCTGTTAATACAACATTAACGCATACCCATCAGCCCAACTCAAATAAGATACAACCTAAAAAAGTAATAAGTACTTGGCCATGTACTTTAAAACCTCCTATTTGCCAATAGAAATGTTGGCCTACTTCCACACTGGATATATTGTATAAATCCTTTTAGAGTATTTTTATTTTTTGAAAAAATAGAATTTTTTTTTTGTGTTTGAAAAACAAAATTTTTTAGGTGGAAGGTGGGGTGGGGTGAGGGTGCCTACGGGAGGGGTGATTTTTTTTTTTTGAATAATAAATTTATTTAAATGGATTAAAATCATTTTGTCTAAATCATATTTGACCAAATTCATATTTGCCCATATGATATTTGCCAAACCATTTTTCCTCAATTGATATTCGACCATTCAAATCCGATTCAATTCAACTATTTGTCACCCTTAGTCAAAAGCTATTCTTGTATAGCTTTAAATGATTATCGGTTTAATCGTGTATACTCACATTGTGTCCATGTTGTTGGAACATGTTAGTCAATCTATCTCCTCTTTCATATTTCATACTTCTTCTAGATATATTGAATGTTTACATTTTATTCTTTCATATTTCATACTTCTAGATATAACTAAACTTCCACATTTTCAAATTTGAGATGTATTGATAATTTTCTAAAACTATATCATTTTTTAAAAAGGGTTTTGTGGACTTTTGTGTAACTACTAAAAATTGATCTGAGTTTGGACAAATTTATCATTAAAAAATTATTGCTAAACTAACCAAATTACTACTATGTGCGTAATAAATCATATGTTTTGTCAATTTATCAATTATTACTAGACATACATTAATTTGCCAAAATATTATCTTCAACGCCAACAAAATAAAATAGAAACCCGAAAAAACTTACCTGCACTTGTGTTTACACTATATTAATGCAATTGTAATTAATTATTACGTGATTTAATGAAGTAAAACACATGTTAATTAAGTAAGATTAAGTAAAATGAACTGTAAATGTAAACACATGACGTGCATATATTAAATTGGTGGGTGTGAGTAAGTTTCACCCCTTATCGATCAGCACAAGTCATCTTTTAATAGGTCTAATTACTTGGTTGAAACTAGATGTCTGAAGACTTCCACATTACTTCTTTCTGGATAGCCCTAGCCAGTAGCCAACTGGTACCTGGTGCGCAACTCTTGGTTATTGAGCCTATCCCTCTAACCTTTATAACTTAAATAACAGGCATGCGTCAAGCACTACACACTACATCGATGCCCTGGGAACAAAGAAATTCCTGCAATTAATTAGCAGAGAGGCACTTTTAACAACCCTATACTTGTTCTGAATCATAACATTTTTGATACTAAACACAGATAGATTTTTTCAAGGAAAAATTATTGCCAAACACCAATCCGACATCTAGTTAGTGTACAAAATATGCACACAGTGTATAGATAGTGTATACTTAATACTAAATATACATATACATATACAATACTTCGGCCATGTTGGTAAACTAGAGTTGAAGAGTATACTTAAGTAGGTTTTACTTTCTTCTTTAATCCCAACATTATGGTCAGGGAAGGTAGAGCAACAACACTCCTGGAACTTTGGAAGAACCCTTCAAAGTGAACAGTAAATTTATCCAAAAATGCAAAACAACCTACTATACAAAATGTATAGCATCAAAATTGCAATCAACATGACTTATCTTTTAACAAATACTGTCTAATATAATATGATAATCTAAACAAAGCAAATAAATTTCAACACCATTAACATGTGATTAACTCACAAAACCAACAATTTTAACGACATCATCAATTTTCAATTGACTAGCCATAAACGAACTAGTTGCAGCATTTGATTTCATAATAATGTAATTAATTTATACCAGAACTATAATTTGCTTCAACTGAGAGATCATTTTTTTATCAGTATAACTGCAAGAGCATTTTTTATATCCAAACAATCAGTGTATAAATCAATAATAGCACGATAGAGAACAAAACATGGAGATTTCAAGACAGAAAAAGAATCTCGACGGTAAGGGAGTAGAAGAAACTAGAGACGGTAGAGAAACCCGAAATAAAAACGAAGAAAGAATAAGATACCTCAAGAAAATGAGTAATATACCAGAGAAGAAGAAAGAGCTATCTTGAAGAAAAAAGATGAAAAGAAATCCAAACAAAGCAAGAGAACCATAGATTCAAAAAAAGGATAGGAGAAGTATCGTCACGGAACAGAGGAAACAAGAAGAGAATTGGAGGGAAAAACAACAAATTATACCTGGAGAGGACTGGGAGTACTCAAACTATACGAAAAACCTTAGTTTTCTCTGCTCCTTTTTCTCTTCTATGTTTCATCTTTCAATGTGAGATTCAAAGAAGCAGCCACTTGTTTCCTCACGTGGATCACTTTGCACCTTATATCCAAAGCAAGCTTCCCCGAAATACCATCATTTCACCCTTAAAGGAATATAACTTTGCATCACTTCTTCCCTTTAAGGGATGAGAAAATGCTTTTAAGAATACAGAGCACTAGGAAAAATGGGCTTCAGTAAACAAAAAATCAACATATAAGAAAAACTAAGAAATGCTGGATACACCATCAATAGATGATGCACTAGATTTTTCCTGTCTAGTCTCTACCAGTGTTATTAACTTAGCTTCATGCACAAAGTCATGCATTTTATAGAAATTTGCACTTCAAAGTTCAGTTGATGACGTGCAAAGTGATCCCAACGAGCAACAATCAGTTCTTTGAATCTAAATTTTGTGTAGTGTATAAATATCGATATTGTTGTATACTGAATTAGTTATGTTAGCTGTAAGTCTACATATTCTTTGAAGTGACCGAGAAACTTGTCAGGAGCTGATTCCTGCCCCCTCTACCTAGTCGCAAGTCGACAATTATGGTATTAAATTCATACAATTTGGCATTTTTATGTGCGCTTCACTTCTTGTTTTTGCATTAAAGAGACAAAATATAGCAGCAGAAAACAACACCATAGTATCAAAAAATTAACTAGTGAAGCTGTTATTCATAGGAAGAGGGAAAAACGGAGGGTAAGTAGGACGTACAAACTAATCAAAATCAGATAACCAAAAGTGGCTATGGAATATTATGTAAGGTGGAAAGTGGATTTTAACTAGACGAAAGCAGTGAACATCTGAAGAAGATTCAAGTTTCAGCAAGCAAACTTGACCTCTTTAGCACAGTGAAGTTTCTCAAGAGAGTAAAATGGCCCTAGTCATTTCAATAGTTTGCTAATCAATAATGGATTTTCTTCCGAACAGAAGCCCAAAACTACTGTTCCAAGTTCTGGAGAATAACAGCACCTTACATCTTAATCTAGAAGGTCGCTGAATGTATAGATCTAGTTATGGAAATTTCAAGAATCAATTTTATTAATATGCACATCTCAGTCATGGATGAAGTTCGAATCAGAACTATTGAATACCAATACAGGCAAAACGATGATTTCTTCCCATCAGTCTAAGCACCTTGGTGGGCGGAATTAGCCGATACTGGGAGGATACGATATCGGATGGAATTATCAAGTTGTGTACAAGGTTGGACAGCTACTACGATACAACAAAAGAATAAAAATAAGAGCCAATCTACTTTGGGGGAATTTAAACATTCTTCACACTCCACTCGGAATCGAAAAATGAAAACAAAAATCAGGAAGATGACTACAACTTTGTACGGAAAGCAAAGACTCATTAATGTAACAACTCTTGAATAAATCCAATAAGAAATATAACATAAGTATTACTTAATCCTAATCTGGGCAACCAGAAATGGAAATGCATCAAGAAAAAGTAATACTATCGAATGAGACATAATTTTACTCATTCAAAGCAATATAATACAGTAGAGTATATTATTTGAAAGAAATCTATATATAACATACTTGAAAATTCTAGATCAGGTCCAGCCATACACAACTTTGGTACACCTTTCTTTAATCCAACGAAAACTCTTCTTTATGGATCCCTTAACCTTCCCTTCAACAGTGTAAACCTTATAACTAGCCACTCTCTTCTTCCTCTGCAACTCTGGATCATTGAAACTCCAGCTCTTAGAAACTGACCCATTACTTGACTTACCTTTCTTAAACTTCACTTCCTTGGACAACTCCATCTGAGTGTTATTCGATGCATAGGAAGCACTATAACATCGAAACCCATTTGGGTTTGGGTTTGAACTGGGTTCGCTGTAACCGTTACAAAAATCACTAGAATAGCTGTACCTTTCGACCTGTCCTCTGGAATCGTTATATGACTTGCATCTCAAGTCATCCATGGTTGGATCTTCGAGTTTATTTTGTGAATTTGGGGACTTTGATTTTGGTTCACCTTTGGATTTTTCCCTTTTCCATTGTGTCGGTGGTCGTAGGATTAGCAGCGGGGAGGTGGAATTGCATGTTATGTCCCAAGTTTTAACTGCAATTATGTCACCTTTTGCTTACCTAATTTGACCTATTTTCCCACCTAAATTATATTGGATTAATTTAAACATTTCAAAACTCAAGTGAAAATATTATAGATAATAACTTTTTAAGTTCAATATAATTAAAATGTATATCTTAAAACATAGATAAAAAATAAATAATTTAACTGTAGAAAAGTAAAACAAGTATTAATAAAGAGTAAAGTTACACAGATTATTGACTTGTCCGTTGAGATACTTCTTGTATGTGGCAAAGGAATAATAATTTGATCAACTCTGACAGATATTTATGAGCATTTTCCTTTTGAATGATGTGATTATGTAAAAGAAAATTTACTCATTTTAGAAGAGGTTACCTCTAGTAAATTTGGAGCTCCACTTTGTTCCAAAATTTTGCATTAATACCTCTACAGACTAGAAATGAATGTAAAATTAATTGTCCATTTGTCCTAGCCTTGGTATATAGAATCACCTGATACACATTGCTAATAGAAAGTGATAGGTATCTCATGATATTAGTTGAGATGCGCAAAAGATAATTTCGATAACCGATAAATGTACCAACCAAGTGGAGCTTATTTCAAGTCCCACTTTTCTTGTCTAGAAAAGAAAAGATTAACCATAATGTTCTCGCGCTTTCAAGTCAAAAAAGTCTGCCCTTAATCTACAATTCCAGAAAATGGTTCAATTATTCACGCTGTTACTAGTTACGCAAAATGTCGATGGAAAAAAAGTTCTCGAAAACTCAAATTTAAAAACATTTAACTTCATGTCCAAATTATACACCATTAAAATACAAATAGGACATAGACATTACCAAATTTAATATGAATCTATCATGTTCTTTGCTGTCTACTTCACAGCTGTGCAATAGTAAGTATGATTTAGCTTCCTCCAAAACTTTGTTTCACAACAACAAATTAAGCGTTTTTAAGCACAATCGGCTTTGTTTATGTGTTACACTCAATTATTTACATTTCATGCTAGCATCACAGCCAAGCACAAGCAAAAGAGATGAATGAGAAATTAGAGGCGAGTAGGGATTACATTAACAAGTGCAGGTACCCCAAGATTGTATGTTACATTTTTCTGACGTAGAGAAAAACCATAAAAATGTTAAGTCATCCGCATCACCTTGTCGTGCCCTTGTGTTGTGCATCCAGAACAGATAATTTCGTGTGTCATCTGAATATCATTTGGAGTGATGAAGGAAATAGCAGGATGCCTTCGCCAGAAACACATCATCAGCATTGTTACTGGTGGATGACCAGTGTTCTCTAAGAAACAGTAGCATAGAGCTTGGAATCCAAAACATAAATACTCAAACACACAACGATTCATGATCTCCGGCATGATGCTTAATGTGCACTGCCTTTTCTATTCATTACGTCGTGGTAATACAGGAGCACACACATCGGCTGACCAAGAATGCAGAAAAAGCACCAGAACATCATATTGCCAACCTAGAAAGATTATATAACTTAATGTGATTCACTTTTAATTACATTTTAAATGAATGTAGAAGAAGGAATCAGCTGAGCATATGGAAATATAACTACACCTAAAAACATACCATCGAGCTTTGGAACTGATTTTGTAAGAAGTTTGTGAGAATGACCAAAGGAACCTGATGAAAGAAACATCGCCATATTTAATCTTCAGCATGGGCAAAAAAAGATAATCTTAACATTTCAAATATTGATGTTTTAAAAGCAGTGTGCTTTGGAAACATGAATAACAATGAATTTAAGTTCTATGCACCTGATGAAAATGACTACTAACCAGCTATAATTAGTTAGACTACGCTGATAGTGTAAATTTGTAGCCAGTGTATACAATTAAATCCAATAACATAATGCTAAATGCCATTACCTGGAACATAATTCCAATGAATGCCCAAAACTTGAAAAGGCGACAAGGAACAGCAATACACAGCTGCAGATAGGCAGGAACACGTCATCTTAGAGACTCGGACCAGTAGTTGTAAGTTGCCATTACTGGGTTATGTTATAAAATATGGAAGAGGGAGGAAACAACATACCTCATGGAAAACAGCAGAAACAAGGAAAGCAATCAGTAACGCGACCGCCTGCACCAAGCGTAAGCGGATATTAAACTTGTCAAAGCAGAGAGTGCAAAATCATTTCAAGCAACAGGTTAGCGTTTTATCCTATTTACACTCACCAATTAACTGAGATCTGACAGATAAATACTTCTACAAAAATATTCTCTTGAATTGTCAACTAAAACGTACGTTATGAAGGTCGAATATCAGAGGCAACTATTCTGTTTTTAGCATAAAGACGTAACCTTAAGGTTTTAAACCCATCTAACTGGAAATATTTGTACTTGCAGATCGACATATAGTAAAAAGGTGAAAATGCTGCCATAAGTTCTCTAAAAAATGCATTTTGAATTGAGGAATCATGAACGAACATAGATTGCTGCACATACAATGAAACTAAAAGTAGAAGAAATATCAGAAATCAATTTGGAGAGGCAAACACAAGAAAAGTATGATATATACACGAAAAAACAAAAAAAGGAATTATTGAGACTGAGAAGGCAGGCACCTTTGGAATTCCATTCCTTAAGCAGGGGAAATAAATATGACGAACCATCCACTTATGAACAGGCTGCAATAATCACAAGATACATTGTTACTAATATAAAGGAAAGGAAAAATGCCTTAACAAAGATGGAAGCTGAATTGCCTTGTAACTTGGGGTTCTTTTATATGGTGGAATAGCAAAATTGACTTGGCGAAGCAGGACATCATAAAGGCCATAATTTTACGTGGTCTCATGCAATCTGTCGGGTGGACAGGAAATACTCCATTCAAACTCAAAGGATAGTTTCATAGAAGAGGGAAAAACACAGAACAAAGCCTATACTCTGGAAACCATTTGAGTTAAAAAACTCAAAAATATTGACCAATTCTATCAATTAGATTTAACGTACTCCCTCCGTCCCATTTTATGTGAGGTAGTTTGACTCGGCACGGAGTTTAAGAAAGAAAGGAATACCTTTAAAACTTATGGTCCAAAATGAATGATAGAAATTTGTGAGGCTGTAAATCATTTCATTAAGGGTAAAATAGACATTTTATAGTCAATTCTTGCTTAATATAAAAACGTGTCAATTCTTTTTGGGACTGACTAAAAAGAAAAGTAAGTCACATAAATTGGGACAGAGGGAGTATTATTTAGGGTGTTCATTAGGATGGACCAAAGATGCTCCCTTTTTGTAACCTAATAGGTCAACCTGAATAGCCAAATGGACACTCATACTTGCACCTATTTGTGTTCCCAGCCCTCGACTCCATGAGGTTTCATCCAGACAACTATACATGGTCAGAATTAGTGTTATAAACCCATCTAACTGTTGACCAAGGTTATGTTAAGTTTGTGTAAAACAAGAAATCTGTTTAGGTGTCCGGATGAAACCCCGTGGAGCATAAGGGTTGTTATACAAATCAGTGCAAGCACGAGTGTCTATTTGTCTATTCAGCCTTAAATTTATTTAAGAACGATGAAATATTGAACAAACCCCAAAACTAAATGGGACATTCAGAAAAAAACTACAAAGTGTTGAACAATAGAAACCACAAATAACTCAATGCAGAAAAGCCTTTATTATTCTTAGGGTAATAAGTTTCATTTTTTAAAAAATGACCCTTCTTTCTTTAAGGGGTAAAAGTTGATTCTGTTACTAACCAAAATGACATCCTTATTGCAGTTATATTTAATAACAAGTATGACAACAGAAAAATCAAACTACAGAAAATAAATAAACTGAACTATTGATATATATTTTACTCGGACTCTTCAAACATGTAGCCGCACCCATTTTGGATTCCTCATGCACTACTTCTGGAGGATCTGACTCGCACATGTGTCCAAGCAACATAGATTAACTCAAAGTCCATTAAACTCACTTTAAGTAGTAACCTAAAGGCAGAATACCTTAAGACCTTCATAAGCTTGGCATGAATTATTAGTTGCATACCTAAACTACAGGCAGCCAAATGGGCGGGTTGAGCTGAATTTAGGCAGATCAAAATGAGTTGAGTTAATAAAAGGGCGGGTTTAGACATGTGTGAGGAGGTGCATGTTTGGACATATGCAGGGAGGGTCGAGATAAAATAATTAAATTATAGAGAACATTCAGCAGCCTTAGGAAGAGCACTTGGGTGAAACCAAGAAACATAACACAACTTCTGAACTGTTGGATCAATGTGGGCAATACTACAATTAAGGAGGAGAGATGGTAGATTGTCCCAGCTTGTATAAAGTGGACAGTGTGGAAATAAAGGAATCAAAGATGTTTTGGGGGCAAGAAGAACAATTTGCAGAACTTTAAGATGAATTGTATAGCTCATTCTTATTTTTTGTGTAAACAGAAAGGCAGAAGAACTTTTTGATGTTTTAGACTGTTTAAGACAAACAGCACAGATGGAGTCTGTTTTTAGTTTGTAATACTTTTGGAAGGGGTACTACTCTGATGTAGTATACCTGTGGTTAATAGAAGAAAAAGTTACCTCTCAAAAAAAAAAAATATATGTGGGTGTTGGACTTTGGTGAGGTTTAGAATTTAAAGTGATCCCACAATTTCCTGGTCTTAAGAGTTCACTCATGTTTGGAGATCGTCATATTCATGGGTGCACTTGATATCACAGTGATTAGTCTCAGCAGAGACCAATCAGGAATTTAAACTCTACAGGTTCAATTTGTAAGGTTTTGTATTTTTAATGTTTACACATTCATATATACTCCGTAAGTCCCAATTCATATGACACACTTTTCTTTTTAGTCAGTACCAAATGGAATGACACATTCCTTATTTGAAATATGTTTAATGTCATTATCAACAAATTACCCATGTTGAGTCCCACTTATATGGCAGAAAGTTCACAAAGGTAAGGATAGTTTTGGAACATTGTCTTCCCATATTTCTTAAACTCCATGCCTAGTCAAATTACATCCCATAAATTAGGAGGAAGGGAGTAACATTTATTGTAATTTTAGTAGACTTTTATACATAAATTTATGCTAGGCATTGGAAGTACTGGGTACAAATGAACCTGGTGCTACTATGTTGCATCCACCCCTGTGTGTAGGTTATTCTATTCTTATGAATTTTGAAAAGCAATTTGGAATATATCATTGACACGGAAAAATGGAAATGAAAATAATCTAAAACGTACCTAAACTTAGGAAAATGTAACATGTATTTTGCAGAGTTACTGCAGCCGCTAACCAAAACTAATGCAGATCATTCTTTTTCCATTTTTAATATTGATAAGATTTTTAAAAGATATTTACAATGTCAATATGCAGATGTGTAGAACCGTGCATCACTAATTTCACAACTAAATTCTTCTATAATATTAATCATTAGCAGCAGCCTTTGAAAACCTAAAAACTTGTTTCAATTTTAGATCAAACCAGTTTTATGTTATTTCCAAGCACTACCTTCATTGTTTTAAAGCTCTAAAGGCCCCCCCAAAAAAGAAAATAGAACTTAAGAACAGACTTTAATTCCCTAACTGACTTGCAAAATTCCAGCCAAAAGACCAAAAAAGAAATTAAACTGACGTTTTTAAGGAAAAGAATACTTGAACAGGGCGGGGGTTGGTGGACGTGGGTATAGTATGGGGCAGGTTGACGGGGTGAATGTGCTATGTGGAGCGGGTGAATTTGAAATTTTGCAGGTTAAGATAGAAAACACACTGCACTGCTTGCCATCCCTATAGTTGATTGTCATTCCTGTCAAGTGTACTTTTGGAAAGATACAGGTTGGGCCAAAGATATTTTGTTATAGCCAACTGTGGAGTGAAAGAGTGGCAGACAATTGATTCTGTTAAGGAAGGCTTTACAAGTGACAATAACATCATTTCAGAATGTACTTTTGGTAGAAACTGAACATCAATCGAATAAGTAGACTTCTTGGTCAATAAGACAACAACATGTTTGCATGCATAAGAATCAGGAAATGATTTATCGTAAAAGGAAGATAGACATACCATATTCCACATTCTCCAGTACTGATAACAGCAGCCACAGCAGGATAATCACATAAGAAAGAATAAGAAACTCCAACCAGATCTGAAACAGTTAGTATAACAGAATGCAAAGTGATATTTGAATCTACCTCATCAATTGTTTTGGCATTCCACCAATCCTTGTAGAACTCACGATCACCAAAACATAGTAGTTCGGCAAGTATATTTAGCCTGAAGACAAATATGAAATATGTGAACAGAACTAAGTCCCTTTGATGCAAAAGGGAACATAAGCCAAATATTCGTTTTAGTATTATTCAGAGATCAGAGTAGAAGCTTTTCATATCCTTGTTAACACAGTTAAGAAGTTCCACATCAGAAAAGGGATGAGCAATTGGTCTCCTAATATGGACTTGGACAATCCTCACCCTACAAGCTAGCTTTGGGGTTGAGTTAGGCCCAAAAGCCATATCTTTGCATGGTCTCAGAGCCAGGTTCTCCAATTCTTTATTCACCAATGTTGGACCCCATTTACATGTCCACGCTCTAACGAGGTCTGGGCGTGCAGGGGAGTGTTAAGAAGTCCCACATCGGAAAAGGGATGGGCAATCGGTCTCCTTATCTGGACTTGGACAATCTTCACCCTACAAGCTATAGCTTTTGGGGTTAAGAAAGGGCCAAGATCCATCTTTACAAACACCAACGCCATTCCGAAGAGGAAGCAAAGAGATAAATTATATCTGTATCTTTAACACTAACAAAAATAAGGAAGAATGAAAAATAAGGAAGAATGCATTGTTTAAACATCAGATGAGTTCTAATGACACGTCAACAATCATAACTGTTCAAAGGATTCAGAAGGCCTGAGCATTAAGGCATTCATAACTAAAAGGTACTTTCTTATTCTAGGGGAACCTTTTCTCTCCTTTTATTTGGGAGGGGTTGGGTGGAGTGCGGGAGGGGGAGACGGATAGATTTTCAATCAGATATACGGTAACTAAAACCACTCAGGATCATTGAGAACCTACGGAGGTTCTATTGGTGTACCATCTGGTACTTCCTTTCCTGCCTGATAGTAAGCACTAATCATGTTTAGAAACTCAAATTTTAGTAAGTGATCAACACTTCAACAGTTTCTAACGAAGAATCAAAGTTGAATTGAACGTAGTTCGATTGGGAAAGGGGGAATCTGCGGAGACAGACACTTCAACGATGTTAATGGTACTTGTTCTGAAGGATTTTACAGCACACATTTCTTGCAAAAAAAGGGATTCGGGCATCGAACAAAAGGAAAAACAGTAAATATGAATTAAAAGTAGAGGGACATACCAAAGATGAAAGATGCAATAAAACATGCAGAGCCAGACATATAAATTTGGAACCGAAAGCTTCAATACCCTCTCAATGGCATATAAAAGGTTTCCTTTCAAAGGATGTTGTGAATTTTGCACAATTGGGTTAATGTACTGCACAAGTATGCATCCCGTCAGAATATATTTATGCTAATCAGAGGAAATTCTGAACCTTCACGAAAGAAAAAATCACCTGTTCTATGATGAATCCCATCAATCCTGTAAATATTACCAGCTTGATGAATTGTCGGGCAACCCAACCTTTGCGAATGCATGGAGTGCGGGGATAGCTAAGCTTCAGATAACAGAATAAATAAATCAAAAAACTAATGAGTTGATGTAAAAAACAACTCGTAGAGTGAAATCTCTTTGATCCCTTATATAGGATTTTTATTTAAAAGGGGATTTAATGATAAGATGATAGCTTTCGTAATCTATTTCCTTTGGTTATCATACATAAATAAAACTTATAAGATTTTAGCGTATAATTTTTTTGGTAAGAAGGAAGAGGGAACCACAATAAGTTATGCATTTAGCTAGAATTGAGCTGTAGGATCAGAAGTAGTGGCAGCAAAAGCCAGAAGAAGTGCTGGTGGCGGATGATACCTTCTTGCATTTGGTGGACGGTGTGGAAAGAAAGAAATGGGAGATGCTTTTGAGATAAACTTAAGTCCATTCGCGATGTAAAATGGAGCTGTCTAGTCAGATTATTTTTTTGGTGCAAGGAGAACTGTATAGAGGAAATGGATGAATTTGTCGATTTCTTAGGAGCTTTGTAAATCTAGATTCTATTTTCTCCTCTAGTAAAAAGTGTTTGAAGGTGACCAGCATCCTTTAATGCTGAGGAATACAACAGTACTTTTGTCAAAAAAAAAAAAAGGAGAGAGAAAAAAGAGTCCTCCAATATTGGATTATCATGGAATGAACTTTGTTCAATTCTAGCTTAATCGTTTGGCTCAGTTGTCTTTCAGGACCAGACCCAAAATTAGCATGATAAAATACACTGTATTAGTCAAAATGAAGGAATATGTTCAATTCAACAACTCCCTACGTATACTAATTTTGCTTGACTTAACCTGAACTTCTAAATTACAACTGCTCTTGGAGTCTGAGTATGAACAGTACAATTCAATAGGGAATTCAAAGGCAGCAATGTAAATAGTTTAAAGAGTATTATATAACCCAGTCCTTTTGCAATCTCAATAAGTAATTTGAAACATCTAAACACCAACAATACTAATTCGTAGGTAAATCGTCAAGCATACAAGAATGACAATTTATACTAGTAACATGTGTATCTTCTTATAAAATGGTGATTCCATTCGCACCAATATTGTTTGACAAGCTGTTTTGAGCACGGAATCTATAACAGAAAGCATTTGAAGGTATGTATCAATAATTGTAGTGAGGGAAAAATGAGGATTCTAACAACTGATTTACCTAGTTGTTGGAACAGGCGAGGAAGTAGCAAGAGACAGAAGACTTGGTGGAATTTGATTCCGCATTGCATTTGGTGGACAGTGTTGAAGGAGAGGAATAGTAGGAATTTTGAAGATATATCCAATTCCATTCACAAGGTTAAATGGAATTGTATTGTATCTCTATATTTTTTGGGTAAAGAGATAGGATTAGAGGAGTCGGATCAACTTTTAGAATTCTTAGATCCTTGTAAGAATTATGCTTTTTGTTCTTTTCTGATTTTCTAAAGGCCCCCAACATATCCTTAATGCTGAAGAATATAATGTTTACCAATTCTCCAAAAAAAAATTAGGATTCTAACAATTAGAGACCCGACCATACGATACATACTATAGGATAGCAGACTAGCAGGAAGAAATTAGACTTGTTAAAATTAATATGAGGGCTCAGCATCCTGCAAAACAATTTCAAAATCAAAAAAACAAAAATAATAAGTTGATGACTACAAACACAAGATACCTACCACCAAATTTACTATTCGTAGCACTTACAACACCAATTTAAAGATACTAGGTTGTGATATATTTAGAAGATCGATAGCCCCTCTCTCCCACTTGTTACCTAATTTACTTTACCCTCGTAGCCAAATTGACCAATGCTAAGAATGATGTCAGATCAAGGGTGTGGCCTAGTGGTCAATGAAGCAGGTTGAGAATCATGAGGTATCAGTTCAAATCCCAGGGGCAATCGTACTAGCTGATTTCTTTCTATCTGTAAAAGCCAGAGTTACCGGTACTTTTGCTGGTGGGACGTTGCAGGTACCCTGTAGAATTAGTCATGGTAGTATTTACTGATAAGAGTTTTAAGTTGCAAAATGCCTGATAGATTAGGAATAGGTTGGTGGTCAAATTACATAACTTTGACCATTGAAGTCTATGTATGATAGTTAATTTGGCACATATCAAATACAAGTTCATCAGCAATAATGTCTAGTGTCCTCTATGACCAAACTTAAAACCTGAAAGCATCAACTAGGCACAGTCATCCACTCCTAATTTCTGTATTAAACATTGCAAACCACCATAAACAAGTTTATCTATTTAAAATCAAGGTTAATTTGCAATCAGACATAAGCTAATGATGCAGGTTCGTTACAATGGAAGAAATTGACTGGATAAAATTTTGCAAGATTTCACTGATCCTACCTGATAGCATAATGTTGGAGCCACCATGAAGTAAGCCAAACTCTTGAAGCTGACATCATAAGAGTAATCCGCATCCGAAGTTTCAACCTAACAACATAAATAAGTGAATAACAAGAACAACATACCCAGTGAAAACCCACAAAGTGGGGTCTGAAATAAGAGAAAAACGAAACAAAAAAAAACATAAAAAGGCTAGATGTAAGAGATTCGATATAAAATTGCTCAAAGCACAAGAATAAGATAAATCACTTAAGTTGGTTAATCTAATGGTTTTTAATATTCACACCCAAAAATGAAGCTTTAATCCAGCACAGATCCTATGGGTCCATGAGAAGAGGACACAGATTAATAATACCTTATCTATAGACTTTGCAAGTACTCTCATATCGTGATTTGTATGTGCATAAGAAACCAGCTTCATCCACACAATACAAGCAACGAGCATCAATATGACACCAGACAGAAAAGCAGAATCACACCTGTGCAGTTTAAAAGCATTAACTTGATATTAATTTAAATATATACCAGCTAGAGAAATCGCAGTTGGACAGGTACAGTTGAAAATTCTCCCCTCGTAATGGTAATCCAAATTTTACATCAGTGATTATCCTTCCCAACATCCCAAAATGAAGGTTTTAAAATGTCTCAAATAGTTTAACTCAGAATCAAATATTAGTTCCAAAGCAGAACTCCTGTCCCAATAAATAGTCATTTTTGGACATCTAAAATATTCACTACCTAGAAATTTCCCAGTTTTACTACAAAGATGGAAGCAGCTAGAACCGCCTATCATAAACTTTTAAGAGGATATATATCAAAGCTTCAAGATTACAATGCATAAAGACATACTTGAGAATGACCAGAACTGGATACAAAATGGCAACTGTTGTTATAGTTATGTGAAGAATGACCACCGCCTGCAGCATCACGCAGAAAATTTATTGATTAAGTTTGAGTCTTAAAGTATTTGTGGATCATAAAAATAGTCAAAACATCACAAGTGAAAATCACAATAGCCACAAACACCAACATAAACTCCCTTCACTACAGGAAAACGAGTCGGTGAGAACTCCATGTGAAAGTAACAAGGAATGGATTTTAGAAAGGAAAAAATAAGGAAACATAGAAAAAGAGGTCATCTTGACTTACACGCTCAGTCAAACGCCTCTTCTGTGCCATCTTCTCCACTAGGAAAGCAGTGACGGGCAAAAGTTGAAGAATGAGACTGGAAGCAAATGAAGACTTTCAAACTTCTTTGTCCAAAGAATAGTGGGTATTAAGATCATAGCAAGAGAAGGGAGCACAAATGACAATACCAGCACATTAGAAGCGGCCAATCCCTTAAAGACTTTGAACTAAACCAAAATCCAGCCCTAATTAACAGGCCATACTGCAAGAGTAGTCAAAGTTTGTCATCTGCAGTATAATACTTAAAACATTCTGAAAAATGACATATTATCTCTTTTGTAACCCTATTCCTATTCATTGATTGGCTCAGATGGTGATACTGATGAATCAAACAAGTGGGCAGGCAACAGATTGCACTCTCTAGTCAAATTAATTACAGTGATATAACAGAAAGATGTATACCTTCATCAAATTTTCGATAATCAACCTGCTGTTAACAGCAATCAGCACCACAACACAGAGATTGAACAAGCCTGCATGACTCTACCACAAAACCATATATTGGGTATCAGCAAAGAGTTTTATGCGCACTTTATACAAAGGTATAAGCTCTTGTGAGCCACATGAGATGCATTCAAGAAATACACGAAACTGAAAGTTTGTAGACTTCCCCTTTCCTCAGTAGTTCATACATCACTAGCAAATACTAATAATATACCACAGTAACTCATTTATAGCATAGTGCTATTTGTGAGCCACATGAAATGCAAAATCACGAAAAACATGAAGTTGAGTATCTTTTGTTTGCAAAAAGTTCATAGATTTCCAATGTCTTCATTTTTGAGAATGATTTTTTTTTTTTTGAGAAAGATTTCTACTGTCTTCATAAGTTCAAAAATCATTAGTCAATACTGATAATATTTCACAGTAACTCTTATCATTTGTCAAGATCACCTGCTATGCGTTTCCTCTATAATGCACAGTATAGGTGTGATCAAACCAAATATCACAAGAACCTTTACCTATTAACAGTTCTATATATCCTCTATGCTTTTCCTCTATGAGTATATCCTAAATCAGAGAGGGCGAAGATTTATTATTTAGAGGATGGGTTAAGGACAGCTTTTCTTGTGGCATGATCACTGACAGTGGCAGGACTACCGTTTTGGCTGACCTCTTTGTTTTAGTACCCTATCTTTCAGATTAGGGGTAAAGACAGCTTCTTTTTCTGCATGATCACTGTTTGTGGCAGCAATGCCATTTGGTAACCATAGATTAATGGTTGATACATCCAAAAATTGAAACCGGTTCATGAAAAAAATTGGAATTGCAAGATTTTAATTTTAAGGCACTAGGTTTAAGTCGTGTGATTGAATGAAGCACATCAAGGACAATGGCAAATTGCAATGCCTAGTTTCCTCTGATGGCAAGTCCTGCTGATGCTAACAGAAAGTGTAGGACTAATGTGCGGGCAGTCTCTTTGAAGTTCGTGTCTTATAAAAGAAAAAGTGCTGCACATTGAGCACAGTTGATCCAATTTAGCGGACAATTTCACTCAAGAAAATGTGAAAGTCAAGTTGCCCAATAATATTGAATGCCTATGTACTTCAACTTTTGCAACAAATTATCATGACCGCTAGTATTCGCAGCCTTTAACAGGTAATCAGAAAACAGGGAAATGCTTTTGGACTAAGGCATTTAGATACATTCTCTCATAAATCATAGATCACAATTACATCCTAAAATCGAAATGCTACCACTCAACCCAAGGCTTGTTTGACCTCTTGTTAAGCACAAATGAGGAGCCACCAAAATTACTCTGTTATTGTAAACTCAGTTTCGAATCTCAGCATGTCATACTATTACAAACAATTTCCGAAAACTGATTATACCAGAACTAAAAATAGAGAAGATAGTGAGAAATAAACACACCTGTCTGAAAATGGCGTCAGAGCTAAGAGGACTCTCTCTGATTAGCCGGTGAGCTGGCGCGGACGCCCTGTAAGAAAATTTATAGGCAGTTGTTGCTTCGGTTGTATTGCTTTCCTCCTGTCCATTGGCAACAGCCTCCACCTCCTCCCTTGGATTGGATTCACCAACCGATTTACTCGGCTCATTCATCGTTTCAAATCCAGCATCGCTACTACATACATCGTCACCGTTAATTGCAGTAGCCGGCTCAAAACCATTACCACCACGTCTTCTCCGAATAAGATCAGATTTAATACCCGACGCCGTTGCCGTTGCAGTGGCGGTGGCTCCTTGATTCTCCGGCAATTCCATGATTGGCATTACAAAATCAGAGGAGATTAGAAATGGAAACCGACATGCAGTTATCGATAACTGAAAAAGAGGATCTAAGATGAGGATATTGGTGCTTAAGGCGGTTTGATTTTTGAATTTTTCAGATAAAACTGGATTTGGATTTATATGTTTTTAAGCAATGCGTGGAATATGTGCTGTGCATTTTTGGGTGGAAGTGACAAAGATCACAGAGGCGTTTGGAAGTTTATGTTATGAGGTGCCAAACATTTTTTCTTTTTTTATAAGGCAAATTTGGTTGAAAGAATGGCTGGACAAAAATGGGGACTAAGTAAGAAAGGAAGAAGAAATAAATTAGTGGAATAATCATATATTGTTATTAGCGGGGGACCACATTGTTGTGAAGTCAAAGGATATTTGTTCTCCATTATTTAACATCCTTTCCTTTACATTTGACTGCCTACTTTTATTCTTTATATTAAAATTAAAATTAATACGGGTCTAAAAACCATTAATTGACCTAAAATATATCAAAATGCACGAATTTTAACAACTTACTATTTTTATATTCTTGATGACATCTCCCTCCGGTCCTCCTGGGTGTGCACTCGATTTTTCAGTTATTTTATACTGTTCGATTTAAATTTTCGATTTTTAGTTTTAAAGAAGTGTAAACCAATCCAAACCAAAATAAATTTGGTTTAGTTTGTTTTTTCTCTCTTTAGTTTGAATTTTTTCGATTTGGTTAATCAGTTATGTCAATAATTAGAAACATAACACAATTATATTTGCAATTTAATTTATATATATAGAGAGAGAATATAAATTTCTTAAATATATTTTTTAATATAAATCACAAGTAAAACATAACGCTCAATATTTAAAAGTATATCAATTATAGATGTCCAAACATAAGAAAATGAACTAAATCATAATGAAAATAACTAAAAAAAGAAAAAGTGGTTAAGTCCAACTTAATTCTAATTATATATATATATATATAATTCGTTTTTTTTTTGTTTTTCGGGTTTTCATTTTTCTAAATTCGAAACCAAACCAAAAAAATAAACAAAGTAAATTATAAACCCAAAACTAAATCAAGGATCCAAAAAAACAATCTAAATTAGAATTCGATTTGATTTGGTTTGATTTTTCGGTTTAATCCAAATAGTGCACACCCCTACCTCCTCCCCTATCCAATTTTTTTTTTTAAAAAATAGATTTTAAATTTTATCAAAATACCATAAAAATTTTGAATCATACTAAATATTTTACAAATACATTGAGTCTAGGATGATTAAAGCGGCTCAGTGTCGGCTCTTGCGTGAAACAAGTTCAGGCAAAGGCCTTTAGCTCTCAACATTTTTAGGTGTCATGTTTCATTTTAATAATAAAATTATGAGTAAATTATTATTAGTTTTTTTTTTTTAAAAAAAAGAGTACTTTAACGTCAAAAGAACATTTATTTTCAAAATAATAAAATAAATTTAAACAATTAAAGTATATGGAAATTATTTTTAATATATTTTAGTGGTAAAATATATTCATATCAGTAAGTACATTTAAAAATTTGTAGTTGAATCGTGTTGTCATTTTTTTGTTCTCACTAAACCCTTCTTAGTACTTGAATGATGGAAGCAATGTGTGCTTACATCTTGGATAATAGAAGCAAGCAGAGTTGTGTTATTTTTTTAAAATCGTTGGAGGTAGGAAATGTAATTCTTTAACTGATCGATGTTTCTAGAACAATGATGGGCTATTTATGCCGAGTAAGAGTAATTTACAAATGTGCAATTTCTCTATGTATTCTTCTTATGGTATCTCTATTTTTATCACAAGTAAATAAATCTTTTATTTTTTTTTATCTTCGTTTGGTATTGTTCTACCCTGTGTTATATCATACTTTATTTAATTGTGATTATACAATTATAACCTTAAATACATAAATAGGAAAGATACACTTTCTAGAATCTTAGATATATCCGATAAACTTTCTCAGAGTGGATGTGGAGTTATATATCATATATGATTGTCATGTGTTAAGTGTGATTTTAGTTTCGGAACCTAGCAAGAGAGTTGAGAAAATATTCATAAAACTTTTGAGTGCAAAAAAACTCAGTTATCACCTTTTCATTGGCTTAGCATAAGAGTATATAGGGCTTTGATGCTACTACAACACTTCGCTAACTTGAAGCTCATCATTAACTTGTTTCTTTTTCCATATTTGCAGGTGTTTATAGGTATAGAATGAGATATTTGAATTGGAAGGGAATCCAGTTAGCCCAGAGGCGGATCTAGGATTTAGAATCACTGGGTGCCAAGTAGAGGCGGACCCACATGATTTGATAGAGGTGCACGTGCATCCGTTAACCTAGAAAAAATAGCGTGTATATATGTATATCTATCGTGAAAAACTGACATAAAGTAGGATATAATCAACATTGCACCCATAAGAAGCGAAGGGATGCCCTTGTTTAGTTGGTACAAGCTAGTGGAACCACTCAAGAAAATACAGTTCAGTCTTATTTCATTATTTTTATTTTAAGTTTAGCTTATAAATCATATTTGAGTCATTAGTTACTAATCAAATACTACATTATTCGTTAATGATAGTAAAATTTTATTAACTACCTAAATTAAAATAGTATTGGTGCATCAAAATCTTCAAATTTTGGATTCGTCTCTAATGCTTATTAGACTCATTGATTAATTCAATTTTAGATTCAGATAGAATTATTCGTCTTGTGGCTGAATGAGAAGCATGATTGGACGATGAACGAAAGGCTGAAATTTCAATCAATGACAATTTTTTGTTGTTCAAAAGTTTAAAGGAAGAGCTAGGATTTCAACGGTGAAGAGATTTTTTTTAATTATATATTTAATCATATAAAAAAAATTCAAAGAATTAAATTAAATTAGTTAAAAAATAATTATTGATTAATACTTAATAAGTAAAAAATCAAACAAAACAAAATGTGCCTAGCTGGAATCGATCCTACAACCTAAGACCCATTAAGTAGATGGTCTACCACTGCCCAAAGATTACTTTTGTTTGGGGTGGCACATTTATTATTTATACATATGTTTATATAAATACTATATATAAATAGAGTTTCCGTCAAAGCTCGTGGGTGGCGCGACACCTCTACGGTTCTTAATAGATCTGTCCCTAAGTAAGCTTATTAGGTACCTGCATCTATAGTCATAGTAAATTCCTTCCACTTAACATAGGGTTGCAATTATGATCCTATGCCTTTGGAATGTCCAATACTCTTTATTTCTTGTCCGTGCAAAATTTTTGAAGAGGAAAACAAGCTACAAGTGTTTGACGCTAATTTCATGACATAACTCAATGATAGTTCAAGGTAACAAGCTAAAGTGTCCAATATGCTAATTTTTTTTAGACCTTAAATGATATGATGATCCCATAAGCAAGGTCTACGCAGGATGTCTCTACTTTTGGCAACATAGAGTTTATCTTCTGAAAGAGCTTCGACTCAAAAAAGAATAATTCAAAAGAGGCTTGAAAGATACAAGAGTACGAAGCTATAAAGAAATATGAGAAATTTTAAGCTACAATTGATGGTACAAATTTAAACTATTAGAAGGAACAAAAAGTTCTTTTAGTTCCAAAATTGTCATACTGAGAATCGACTCAAAAGATTGCTCTCATTTTCTCATATGGTTCTATTCCAAGTAAGTTCTCTCTATCATTGCCCTTATGGTTCTCAATCTCAAAGCTTTTAAAAAAATTATTCTTTCAGTTCTCATCCTTTTCACTGTTGTGTATTCCAAATCAATTAAGATTCTGATTAGAGTAACAGTTAAGGTAAGTATTCATGGCATTCGGTATATTCCTTCTTCCTCCTGGATTTCATAGACAATATATCCTGCAGACAGAGACGGGTCTTATATTCTTGAAATTTCTTGTAGAAAAGTTAAAAGAGCCTGGGAGAACTTGCTCCGACGTGCATATCAATTCTTTGATAGCTTTGGGTTTTCAATAGTTCTTTCTCATGATTAGTTAAATGTTAATATTACTCCATCGAGGTTCAAATTTATGTTTCAGTTGGTTGAATGAACCTGACCTACTTTGTGTTGGCTATCTATACTAACACACCTCTGAAACATCACATACAGAACCCACAGGCAACACAAATATGCTCATTGACCTTTCCAACACCTTACAATTGAGATAAATGATTAGGATAAAAAAGTGATGTAATATTTTTTATAGCCACATCAAATTTAAAACTCTATGTATATGTCGTACCAGGAAGCTAGCAATATCTTTTGATGACATACTACAGTCAATCTGCAATAATCTGCTACAAGAAACTGATGGCACAATACATAGATTGGAGGAATATCATTGGACTTGCATTAAATTGGCTTGACAGGAAGGTCATAGTTGAGGCAATCGTTGTGTGAGTAGTATACTCAAGCCTTGTTCAAGCATTATGTGGTGATTAATTGTTTTTATTTGTTTGAATGATAGTATGACATCTAGAATTGTGCTTATTTGTTACTTTTCTTGAACTTATAGGTCTAAAACAATAAGCATGGATTAACAAGAGTTCCTGGTTGGTACTCTGGTGGTGTGACATGTATTCTTCCCAATTATGTGTATGTCATACGTTTATTGCCATGATACTTTCGTGAAATGTCTATTTGCTTGAGGTTTGAGAAGCAAATGAATTGTTTGTAATAATGGAGGTTATTCATAATGATTTTGGAAGTCCTTTTGACTTTTGCTACATAAAAGTGGTAAAAAAAATCCCTTTTCACTTGATTTACTATACTCGTTACCTGCATATTACCTGATCAACTCGAGTTCTCATAACGGGCAGCAGCCCAAGAGCTTTGTTGGGCTATATTTTACTTTAGATTTATGTTATAATTATACGCACAGTGGATAAACATATCCAGGTTATTGGCTTATGGATATGATTGTTGTATCATTCAGGGCGGGCTTGATGTTTCTTCCAGACTTATGATATGTCCTTATAATTGAGTTTGAAATGAATTTCCTTACGATGTGTTGGTTATTTTATTTGTGTGTACTCTTGCTCGTTGTTGTTTGTAGCTTACCTATTGTCTTTTATTAGAATTTTTTACCTTAGATTGCCCGTGATATATTAGTTTGGTTCTTATTTATATATATGATCTTTCTTAGCTTAACCGACTTATGATGCCAACTGTTTACCCAATGATTGATGCTCATAATGGGTAGTGCTACAATGCATACTATATTAAAAGAAAATAAATACTTTTCTAATGTGGTTATGAAAATGGCATATGTCAACACAATATCATGTAGTACAAAATTAATTAAGGGTTCTGGAAAAGTGACCTTATTACTACCTGGAGGGACAATATTGATTATTGATAATGCATTATGTTGTAGTAAGTCACAAAGAAACTTATTAAGTTTCAAAGTTATTGCCAAAATGGCTATCATATTGAGGCGGCTAATGAAAGAAAGTTTGAGTACCTTTACATTACTACAGTTAATGTAGAGAAGAAAATTGTGCATAAAAAATTACCTACACAAACTTTCTTTCATAATGTTACCTACACATAAGTAATATTGGGCATGTTAGAAAATATTGGCTTAAGGGTGTTAGCTAATTTCTATGTATTAACAAGTAACTTAGAATACACTTGATATTCATATGCCCCAATCCAAGCTTGTTTAGGAATTGTACCTGCAACGAAGACCCTAAGCTAAAATATTAATTTCTTAGTTGTGCACATTAGGTACGAGACATCCAAGTGTCAAGCCTAGGTACCATATGATATACCGTGGTTTCACGATATTTTTAATGCTTTTTTCTTAAGTTTAGTGTGTGTCCAAAAGCCTTTTTGTATTGATTTTTATGTAAGTTTCTATTTATTTGCAGGAAATCTGTCTAAAGATGTATGCGGAAGTTTTTGAGCAAGAAATGCAGAAAAGTTACCACCTACGGGGCCTGAGACGGTCCGTCGAGCTTGTGATGGCCCGTAGGTGGCATCGTAGTGAAGCTGCTGAAGGAAGATGGGGAAGTCTGACCTAAGTGTGGGATTACGAAGTTCATGATAGACCGTCATAGCCACGACGGTCGGTCCTGCTGGTTCTTCGTGATGATAAGAGAGTAGTCCAGTACCCAAATTCCAAGAAGTTCAAGTGTTATGGAAGGGAGACCCTCGACGGACCGTCGTGCTTGGAACGGTCCGTCATACCTGTTCGTCGAGGTTAATAAAGAAAGCAGTAGAAGAATTTGTAAAGTATAGGATGACGGAGGCCATGATGTCCCGTCGTGACCACGACAGCCCGTCATGAGGTCCGTCGACTCGGACGCGTTTGACAGATTTTCAGCAATTAGAGTCCTTCTTTTATTAGGTTTTTGTTTTTTAGAAATTGTTGGAAAAACCTCGTTTTTGAGGTTTGACTCTCTTATGTTAGGTTCTCTTATGTGAGATTCTCTTATGTTAGACTCTTTGTTAGTAGACTTTGTGATTGTTATAATTTTGGAGAATTTTTAGTCTTCGATTAATTTCAATAATTGATACACTTTTTCTGGAATTGATTGTTGGTGCATTTGTTGATTAATCAAGTGAACTTCTAGATTTTATTCTTTCTCATTGAAGTAAGTGCATGAATTCTTATATTACATATATGAATATTGTGATTATGACTATGGGTAACTAAACTCCATAACTAGAGTTGTGGGAACCATGGATGAATAATGAGGTAAAATCTAACTAAAATGACAATTCTAGAATAGTGTCTTTCATGTATTGATTATTCTTTCCCTTAGAAGTCTTTTTAACGGATGGTCAACGTTAGAACTCGCCTTAATGCTACTTGCCGGACCAAGGAGGTAGATAATAGGAAAAGAATTATCAACATAGATTTAGTGTATACTATCTAATAGGCTAGTATTAATTGGTATAAGGTAATAACTTAGTCAAATATCGAATACAATGCTTAATATGAGGTAAACGTAAGGGTTAGTATAG
>NC_028643.1:59489111-59531886 GCF_001406875.1 Solanum pennellii
GATCTTTACTTGATACGACCACTTTACTTCTTATTTGAGAAGTAAGTTTGAGCGTATCAAATTTTGACGCCGCTGCCGGGGAAAGTAACTTTTAAATTAACTTAAACTTGTTACTAAAGTTTAGTCAATATTTTCTTGATTTTACTTTTCTATTGTTTTTTATTCTTGCAGAACTATCTTCCTTGTATGCCAAATACACGGAGAGGAAGAGAATCCTTGTTTTCCTACGATCACGAATTAGAGCGTACACTACGCAATATAAATCGAAACTTGGGTATTAATGATGATGATCCAAACCAGAACATCCCAGCTCCGGTTGATGTTCATGGTCAGTTATTACCTGATGATCAGGGTGAAAATCAACAAAAGGGACAGAATCCCACTCCACGCCTTCAAGAATACTATAGAGGCTATGATAATATAGCAGACTCTGATGGGCCACTTGTCTTGCCCCCTCTACCACCAGGCCACACCTTTGTGGTAACTAGTAGTCTGATGCAAATGCTCACTGCCAGAGGTTTGTTTTCAGGGCTACCTTCTGAGTACCCACATGCCCATATAGCTAAGGTAAGGCAGTGTGTAAAAGTTATGTAGGGAGGCCTGATTTGGATTTGGATGTAATAGGGCTAAGAGTCTTTTCTCTCTCACTGACGGGAGAGGCTGCTATTTGGTTCACTGTGCTCCCTTATAACTCAATTTTCACTTTGAACAAACTAAGGGACGTTTTCTTAGCACGTTACTACCCGGTCTCCAAGAAACTAAACCACAAAGATAGAGTGAACAACTTTGTGGCACTACCAGGAGAGTCAGTTAGTAGTTCTTGGGATAGATTCACCTCATTTTTGAGAAGCGTCACCAATCACCGCATAGATGATGAGTCACTGAAGGAATAATTCTATCGGGGACAGGATGATAACAATAAAGCGGTGTTGGATGCTATAGCGGGTGATTCTTATGGGGAGTGTCCTTATGCCGAGATTGCTAAAAAGTTAGAGAAAATATCCCGGAACAATAAAGCTTGGAGTACTAGGAAGTTAGATACTGAGAGAAATACCTTCGCAGTGCAATCCACTCACAACCCAGCCACAGATGAGATTCGTGAAGAGATGGCTCATATGAGAACTGAGCTTGGGTTGGTATTAAAACATATCACTAGGGTGCAGAAAAGATAAATGCAGTTACCTACTTGTCTAAACCACCACCACCGAATGATGAATGCTATTATGAGGAGAATTCCTATGCGGTAAATGAACAGCCGGGGGTTTTCCGACCGAGTTCCAAGGTGCAAATCAGGAGAATTGGCGCCAAGGTCAAGGAAACCAAGCTTGGATCTTTGGTAACTATAACCGGGAGGGTCATTATGTCCGAGATGGAAACTACAACCGCGACAAAAACTTCAACAGGGGTAACTATGGTAACAGAAATGATAGGAATGGGCCCTATGTCCCTCCTCAAAATCGTGAAGTTACTCCCAGGGATGGTGGAGATAGTATGGCGCGAGTTGAGGATATGTTGCACAAAATGATGAGGAGGTTCGATGCTAGGGTTGAGCACATTAAAGAGTTAAGGAGTGATTTAGAGGGTATTGGGTAGAAAGTCGATACACATGCAATATCGATTAAGCAGATTGAGTTGCAAATGGCCTGATATCTACGACTGTGAACACACGACAACCGGGCACTCTTCCTAGCAACACTGTCCAAAATCCGAAAAATGATGGACATTGTATGACAATCATTACTCGCGGTGGTAAGCAAACCATTGACCCACCTATGCCGTCTAATGAGAAAAAGGTGACAAAAGATAATGATAAAGTGGTAGATTTTAATGGTGAAGTAGAAGATAACACTGAAAAAGATGCTGAAGTGCCTACAAAGGTAATTCCCATGCCTAGACCCCCCCTTTACTCAAATATTAGTGGAAAAGAACGAGGATGGTAAATATCGGCGTTTTATAACAATGTTGAAGAAGCTTTCTATCAATGTCCCTTTGGTATAAGCTCTAGATCAAATGCCCGATTATGCAAAGTTTATGAAAGATCTGGTTACAAAGAAAAGATCGGTCACTTTCGAGGATGATGATAGAATGCATCATTATAGTGCTATTGCTACAAGATCTCTCGTACAAAAGAAAGAAGATCCAGGTGCGTTCATTATTCCTTGTACAGTCGGGTCATTACATTTTGCGAAAGCATTATGTGATCTGGGGGCAAGCATAAATCTCATGCCCCTATCGATTTACAAGAATTTGGGTTTGGGTGACCCAAAGCCCACTGTGATGCGGCTACTGATGGCTGATCGAACAGTGAAAAGGCCTATAGCGATACTCCACGATGTGCTAGTAAAAGTGGAGTCGTTCATATTTGTGGCAGATTTTGTTATTCTTGATTGTGAAGTTGATTTTGAAGTGCCTATTATTCTTGGGAGGCCATTCCTTACTACAGGTAGATCCTTAGTTGATATGGAAAAGGGGCAAATGAAATTTCGGTTGAAAAATGAAGAAGCGACCTTCAACATTTGTAGGTCCTTGAGGCAGAGTGGTGAGCTCCAATCGGTATCTGCTATATCCTACAAAGAAAAGATGAAGAAGCACCATGAACTAAAAATTGAAAAACGAGAGTTTATGGTTGGGGATTTGGTGCTTTTATACAATTCTAGGTTGCGTTGGTTTCCGGGCAAGCTCAAGTCCAAATGGACTGGCCCTTACTTGATTACCCAACTATTCCCTCATGGAGCAGTTGAGTTAGAAACCAAGGAGGGTTTGCGGTTTAAGGTGAATGGACAACAAATAAAACTCTATTTTGGGCATGGTGAATCGGCGAATGAAATGATCGAGGCACACCATTTTGATGAAGGCTGAGTAATCAAGTGTCCCCAGTCGTGCCGCGACGTTAAATCAGGCGCTGGTTGGGAGGCAACCCAATACTTATAGTTTTTCTTTCTAGTAATGGTAGCATTTTCTACTAATGGGTTTTAAATTTGCAGGCACATCATTAGGAAATTTTGCAGAAAATCACTCTGCAACAGTCACTGACGGACACATCGACGGACCGTCGCATGTATCCGTCGTGCCAGGTACGTCTTTCAGTTATTTTCAAAACTAGGGCACACGTGACGGAACCCATGACGGACCGTCACATCTGCGACGGACCATCATCGTGGACTCGTTGCGTTATTAATGAGCGTACCCGACCCGACCCGGCTGGGGATATTTTAAAATTCATAACATTTAAAAATCCCACCCCTTCACTTCACCCATTTCCTTCCCTCTTTCTCCTATTTCCCTCCCTTTTCAATTTCCAACTTCCTACCTCTCTTCTCTATCAACTGATCACTTCCCCAATTCCCCAAATTCCTAAAATCTACTCTCTACTAGTCGGAGTCTGCTGCTGTGGTTCTGTTCTTGCTAACCAAGTGCCTCACTTGCTTTTCTTTCTCCTGTTCTCAGGTATGTGTCTCTGATTTCTACTCATTTACATTGCATTTTTTGTTTATCATTTAGTATTAGCCTATTTCTTATTGATGGGTCTTCATTCTTTGATCCAATTTTGTCTGACCTAGGTTGAGAATCCTCAAATTGCCTTGTTAAAACTCTAGAAAGTGCTTTAGCATTGCTAGTTTAGTAGGTATTTGGGTTAGAAACATATATTTTATCACTAAGTATTCCATGTGAGTCACAGAGGATGAATGTGGCATCCCCAATTCTGTCACTGAATGACAGAACGAGATCCAGATGACGGACCGTCGTACCCACGACGGACCGTCATAGGGTCCGTTCCAACACCCCCAACACCTCACTGTCCAATTTTCTCCAAGTGTCCACCAATGGATACATGCGACGGACCGTCGTTCCCACGACGGTCCGTCCTGCACAATCGTTCTTGTTGTTAGAGACCCTATTCCTAAGGGTCTCCCACCTTTTTCTAAGTGTCCTCTTACGAACATCTACGACGGACCGTCATACCCTCAACGGTCCGTCATGCACAACCGTCATGACGGTCAGAGACCCATCTTCTAAGGGTCTCCATTTTTTTCGAAGTGTCCTCTAACGGACATCCACGACGGACCGTCATACCCTCGACGGTCCGTCCTGCACAACCGTCGTGACGGTCAGAGACCCCTCTCCTAAGGGTCTCCATACTTTTTTCTAAGTACCCCACGACGGACATCGACGATGGACCTCCATTGTCACGATGGTCCGTCCTGCTTAGCGGTCATACTTGGCAGAGACTTTCCTTCAGGGGTCTCCACATCAACATAGTTAAAGTAAGACATGACGGATCCCATGACGGTCCGTCGTACTCACGATGAGCCGTCACCTGGTCCTTCGTGTTTCACTGTTACTGCAGAAAAGTCATTACAGCTTAGCTCTTATATTTATTTTGTGTCATTTTTTGCTCATCTTGTTTGCTCCTTCTCATAATGGTACCAAAATATGATCGAGTTTACGCACGTGGGCGTTCAAAGTCTGTCGCCCCGTCTTCCCGCCAGGTCATAAGCTCTGATGATGAGCATGATCTCGAGTACGTGCCCCCAGGCCTCAACACTCCATCACGAGCTGCACGGGCTACTAGAGCTACGCCCAAAAAGGTGGCGTTCAGCGTAGTCACTGCCTCCCAGTCTGATGAGGAGCGCACACTGACCGACACACCTTCTGGGTCAGCTATATATGAAGAAGGAACGTCTTGCTCCTTAGGAATTTCGTGGTCGGAGGAAGCCTCTGGGTCTGCCGAAGTCTCTGCCCCCGCCACATCTGCACAGTCTGCCTCGTCTGATGAGGCTGATAGTTCTGATTCCACTCCAGGCTCACCGACTCGTGCTCTCACCCCAGTTGCCGACCAGCCCAACCAGTGGTGTGTCGACGGGCAATATCAAGTATATTAAGACACAAAGTTTCTGAATGATAAAGGCTTCATGACACAGACCCTTACACTGGAGAGGCGAGTCCTTACGGGAAGTCTCCCCACCATGCCAGAGATCCACAATCTCTTCAGCAGACACCGGTTGGAGTGGACAGCTCATTCTTTGGGCAGTTATAGTGAGGAGTTGGTCCGAGAGTTCTACGCTTCTTACGTGGCTACTCTCAGATCACAGATAGATAGGCGGGCTGCCCCTTCCAAACAGGCCCCACTTGAGCATGTCCGAGTACGTGGCATTCAGGTCGATATCTCCCTGCCCGCCATCCGTCGGTATCTATACGGTGAGGATGTTGATGCCAAACAGGACCCTTCTCACCGCCGAGTTCGACTACCTGTGGCAAATTGTAAAAGATGGCCAATTCTTGCGTGAGCCATCGCTGAGAGAGACCACCAAGAGGTGGATGGCCCTGCACTTGTCTGTTGATGGAGAGGGTGCCGACTGGGTAACGGAGTCGAAGGGAGCCATCAAGAAGGCTAACTTGACCTTCATGGCTAAGTTCTTATGGTTGATTGTCCGACACTGCCTTTCCCCCACGGCCGCTGATAATATAGTCACATGGGATCATGCAGTTCTGATGGAGGCGATGATAGCCGGGTTCGAGGTGGACTTCTCTTGGCTTTTACAGGCGGTCATGCAGGAGAGGGCTTTCAAGGTCACAACTACTTACCCTTTTCCGTGCATGATATTTTCCTTATGCAGGTCCGCAGGTGTGCCCATCTGGCACATTGATCAGCTCAAGACTCCGCTGGGCACTGTTGATATCGGCCACATCAGGGATGAGACCAATGAGTTGGCTCCACACAGAGAGCTCCATCCAGAGTTGCCTCCACTTGATGAAAATCTGGCTGATACGGTAGCACATGCTCGCACGGCTACGCAGGATGCTTCTGAAACCACTGACACTACCCCGGTCGAGTCTATCCCGGGTAGTAGCCTGCCCCAAGCTCCTCTCGCTCAGCCCTTTTCCCCGCTTTTGTCCCGCTTGCTAGGGTCCAGAAACTAGAGGCACAGATGGCTACACTTCTGCATCACATCCAACCTTGGATGCAGAGGTCTATTGTTGAGGCAGAAGAGCGCTTGGAGCGTAAAATGGTACAGCATACAGAGCGGAAGATCGCTGAGGTTCATCAAAGCTTGGACGCTTTTGAGTTGCGGGTGCTAGCTCGGCCAGCCCCTCAGGTGGACGTCTCGACCCTTCAGGATGCGGTCGAGAGTCTGCGAGCGGACATTGATATGATCTTAGAGGCTAGGGTGACTGAGTCTGAGGCCCCTTCTGCAGATCCTGCTGAGGACACAGTGATGGCGGTTTTATTCGCCACTTCTGAGATTCCACCACCTCCTCCTCGAGAGCAGGCCAAGAGGTGCAAGGGTCGAGAGGAGGATTAGGCTAGAGCACGGAAGAAGGAGCATCGTGAGATGGAGGCTGCGAGGAGAGTTTCGCTTGCTGATGATGAGGCGCGTCGGATCAAGGCTGTAGAGTCAGCTGCTGGGGCATCTAGCTCCAGAGATGTGGCGATAGCGGGAGGCACTGCTGATAGTGATGTTGTTGATGAGGAAACTACTGAGGGTGTCCATACTACAGAGGTAGTGGGTTCCGGGGAACCAGACCCACCAACTTGCTGATCGTCGAGCTTTACCTACCACTCTCGTATTTTTTTTTATGCATTGGGGACAATTGCATGTCTTTTTGTTGGGGGTGGGGTAAATGTAAAGTGAGTGCTAGGGTGAAGTCTGAGTAGCCCAATTCACTATCCTCTTTTGGGGTTTTCTTGCCTGTGTTCTTTTTCCCCAAGAGACTGATTATTTTTATTGTTGAACCGGCATGTCTATATCTTGTGTACATAGTTTAACTCTGAAGCATGATGGTTAAAATGATATTCTGATGAAATGAAAATGATGCATGACTAGGCATAGTAATTGATAAATGTGTGGCTCTAAGCATGACATAGAGATACACCACTGCATGACCCTAAGTCTAAAATTCGAACTAGGTGAATGATAATCTGGCAGAGTAATGAGATGTCAAGTGAGTGTGAGGAGGTTTGAATAGTCCACTATTTGTACTAAGCTAGAACTTGCCTAGTTAGTCCTGCTAAAAGTAAGCTGTAATAGACAATTAGGAAAGGATCATAGGCCCTTGTTCAATATATCCAATTCTTAGCCTAAAAAAACGAATGAAATTAATCCTTCTTTGATCCAAATGATTTGAGCTTAAAATAGACCTTTCTTTTTCACCCCAACTGATCTTTTCTGAGAATAATGTGTTGGCCCTGGTCCCTCCTTGGACATGTACACCTCAGCTTATGCCAAAAGCATAAGTTGAGGGTGGCTAATGCAGTAAACAACCTTTTCATGGCTCTGACCCAACTTTGGGTAGTGTGTACTTTGACTCATGGCAAAGCCATGAGTTGAGGGTGGCTATTATGAGGAATGCTCTGGAAAGTGGGGTTGAAAGAACAAAGAGAGAGAAATCAACAAAAGTAAAGTGACTCAAGAACTAGTTGAAAGAAAAGTGAAATAAAAAAAATACAATAAATACAAGCAAGAAAAGAAGAGAGTCACTTACACAAATGAAGAAAGAAGGGAAAATAGCAAGGTGAAAGAATATGAGAAATTGGGCGAAATAAAATGATAAAAAGTGGTATGTTTAGCCGATATGTCAAGGAGGGTGAAAGTCACTAAAGTATACCTAAATATACCCTACCTGATCTGAGCCTATGTTACAAGCTAAGAAAGTCCTATCGTGATCCTAAGAGTTGTGCAGCGAACTTAAAGCAATGAAAACAAGGGCAAGCGTATGGCAATATGTATGAATGAGTTGTGAATTTGTTCTGAGAGTGAGTGTTGAAAAGTAATCCTTATACTCAAACTGAAATCATTGTGTGAAAAATGAGGATGTTGTTTTGAAGTGAGGACACTAGTTGCAATAACGGAAATATTAGCACCTCGGTGAGAAATTGAAGAGGATAGGTGTCAGTGCGTGGTGAGTCTGTGTCATGGTCTGATTCCACATAATTCAAGCCTAATAGTGATAACATGCATAAACATGATGAGACTGATCGGGATTGATTGCCAAATGATTGTTTTACGAAAATATATGTGGAAAGTAAAAATGACTAAGTTTTGAAAAATCAATTAATCTTATGATTTAAGAAAAACGACCTTCCAAATTAACAGAATCGCCACTTGATTTTTAGTAAAATCAAGAAAAAACTTAAGATTATTTTTCAAAAGATTTAAAAACAGATAAAAATCAATTGAAAAGGGTTCGAAGTTCAAATGTACATTTCGAGAAGGTGTTAGGCCCTCTGAATGCCCGCTAACTTGCGGTTGACCGGCGATTTGACTAAATGACCTTCAATAATTTGTTTTAAAACTAAGTAAAAGGAAGTTATACCTTTAAATTTATTTACTTGCTATCATCAATATTTTATTTAATTATTTACTCCTTGAAGGTAATTAACTAAAGGAAATATTCTAAGGGAGTAGATTAAGCGTTAACAAAATTGGTTGGGTGAACCAAATAATAAGATGTAGGAAAAATATATATATGCATACAATAAATGGCTATCCTTGGGAATTAATAAAATTCAATCAAAATATTAGTCAATTCAAAGTAATAGATAAAGAAAGAGGAGGAAAGAGTATTTGAACTTGGGTCAATTACCCAAATTCATTAAATTGGGCTTTGGCCCACCTGTCCTACACTAAATTTGTTCAAGAACGTGGGCTTGGGCCCCTTTTTCAGCAACTCAATCCTACATAGAAAGATTTGTGGCTTTTGGGCCTATTTAATCAAAATTCTGCTTATGGTCTATTCCCTTTAAGCCTTTGGGCTTCCTGCTGCTTTCAAATGACAAAATATACACCGAATGTATATCGGATGTATATACCCTGTATATCGACGCATTTCGCACTCCTAAAATCCGCATTTTGACTTGAATTTTGCGTTCATGTATTTCCAGACTGCTTCAACGTATTTTGTACCTGTATTGTTTTTACTACTGTATATCTCTGTATAAATTGTGTACCAGTGTATACAATGGGTATATCAATCTGTTTTTTGACTTTCGAAAGCTGAAAAGTCTTTTCCTGCAATGTATCTTTACTTCTATTGACCTGTACTTCGAATTTGTCCCCCTATGCATGTTTTGACCTGTATATTGATGTATAAAACGAGTATAACAGCCCATTTCCAGGCTTCGGGGGACCTGCCATTAATTCTCAGCAGTGTATCTGCTGTCTTTTTAGATATGTACACCTTTTCCAGAAGCTTACCAGCATCAGGGGAGGGTAGTTTGAGCCTTCATGGCTCAACGAGGAATGCAAATAGAGGAGTTCATGATGAACTCGGGTTGGTTTCACATGCAACAAACGGGAAGAAGAAATTTTAGACAAAAAAAACCCATTGATGAAGTAATAAAGAAAACTGAATAAGGGTGACTATTGATATTCATGAAAACCATACATGTACAAAACAAGCTCTAAAGAAAAACTACATGATGGTTACTATAACTCAACATCATAAGGACTAAAAAACATAGCTCCAAGACATTCTTTGCACATACACAAGATCACCATAATCCTAAATAAATAAGAGTTGAGACAAAGCCAATCAATTACGCTAGCGGGTCATTTCTTGAATAGTTTGTGACGATGTAGGCAAAGAGAGGATTATACTTGTTAAAAGCATGATATTCAAGCTAGCCGTCATTCAAGAAAACAACAAAGTAAGGACTTTACATTTATGACTTGACAAGGACACTACATGCTAATTGGAAAGAAAGTTTAAGCAAGAATTATGCTTATGGCAGCCAACTGCAGTGAGTAAAATTCTAACAAAAAAAAATGCCACTGTTAGTGGAAGTTCAAGCATGAAAACAAACAGGTGAACTTCCCCTTTTAGGAATTCTCTCCGACTTCAAACAAGGAAGAAAGCACATTGAAACAACATAAACAACCATAGGTTTAATACATATATTAAAGCCAGCAAATCTTTACTTAAGCCATGACGAAGTAAAACCAGCCTTTCAAGGCTGTAAACCTTTCGAAAGAGGGCACGAAATAACTGGCGTTTGATTAATATCCAACCTAAGAAAAGAGAGTGATGACTTAACATCTAATTCCAAGAAAAACTCCTACTCATGATAACTGAAGAGAAGGGCTAAGACAGGTAAGATAATCTGGAGAGCTAAATGAAACTCAGTTATGAAGATTTGGAAAACGAAACGAGAAGAGCAACGATTTTTAGAAAAAAAGAAACATTCCAAAGAAAATATACAGCTTCATATGCATTCTTGAACCATATCCTCGAGTCCACCATTGTAAAAGGAACGAGAACATGCTTGAAAGATTTCAAAAAAATCAATCCAACAGTAACAGGCCATATCCAAATCCTATGAACAAGACCGACAGACCTCTCATTCTATCCTCAATCTTCGTAGGTGTTTGAAGACGAGCAGCCCACATCAATAACATATATCGACCTTAAACACGAAACAAACTACTCGAAACCAAACGAAACTCTCATCACTATCAAAGATAACTAACGGAGGATAGAAAACGAACAAGTGAGAGGAGGAACAAACCAACAGAGAACTTCATGCTCGCTGAAACATAACAAAATAAAATAACGAGTGAGTTGAGATTAAGGAAGTTCACCTTCTCCGGGGCAGCGAGCTAGAGACGATGCAAGCAGGGGACGTGTCTTCACCACACGACTTGAATTCGAACGACAACCAAGAATGGGAAATATCTCTGCTTCGAACACGACTTTGATGGGTATATATATATATATATATATATATATATATATATATATAGGTGTGCTTATATATTTTCTCTCTTAAGCTGCTATAAAAATTTTCTCATGAACAGATTTTCTCTCCAAAAAATCCCCCTCCTACAGAGTAGATGATAGCTCTTATATAAGGGAATGGGGCTGAGCTAAAAAGGGGGAAAACGGGCAGATTTTGAGAGGGCAAAATGGGATAGATCCAAAATTCAAAAATCCTTGGAGGATAAGGCTGCCAGCTAAATCGAGTACAAATCTTCAACGGAAGAAACAATCGCAGCCATTGAACTGTGAGTGAAGGATAATGGAGAAAGGGGATTACTCCACCTGGACTGCTCGCGTACGAAGGATGAGGGGGAAAGGGAGAAAATGACACAACTGCGTCTGGCTTCGCAATTCTGGGCGTTGTCGCGAGTGAGCTCGATCAAATTTGGTTTCGTTTGCGCGTGAATTGGAAGAACAGCGTGCTGTTTCACGCTGCCTGGAGTTTTTGCGCGTGAAGAGGAAGAAGATTTGGGTCGGTACCTAAGGGGAAACGGGGTAACATTTAGTGGGCTGGAAAAGGGAGTGGATTTTGGGTTGGAGCGGGCTGGGAATTAAATTAACCTTCAGAAATTTGGTTAAAGGGAAATAGGGAGGAAACAAAAAGTTGGGCCTGAGAGTTTATTTAGAGTGGGCTGCTGAAATTTGAAAACAAAGAGGAAACTTATTTGGGAGATGGGCTGAAGGAGGATAAAAGGTTGGGCTTGGTAATTAAAGGTCAATTGCTGAAATTGTTAAGGGTATTACAAATTTAGCCAATTTTATATGTAATTGGCCAATTTGACCAAATCTTAAAAATAAGACAAATTAATACAACTAATTAACAAGTTTCTTAAGTTTAATAGAAATAAAATAGTCGATTCGGATATGAACTAAGGGTTCAAAATATAAGCTAAAATAGTTAATCAAATATCCATACAAAATATTATTATATCCTCTTGATTTTTAAATAATTATATGAATAATTAGGCAAGATATATACGCTAGCTAAAACAAATAAACGACGCTCAACTTTAAACACGATCAAAATATATTTAACTTATTGTTTTGTATTATTTATATATATATATATACTAATTTATAAAAATTAATTATTTTAAATTGTTTAAACTCGAGAAGCTCGATAATTAATTACTGTCGAGGAGGGAAAAAATTTGGGTGTCAACAACTGTCCCTCATTTTACTTGGATTGATGCAAGAAATTCGAGGAAAATGAAATTGACCAAGCCAATTTTGACCGACCACACATTCATCTTTAAGAAAAGGATTTGGCAAAGGGTTTAGGAATTATGGCCGAACCTCGGAAAAGGGTTTCCGTGAGAGTTCAGGTTACTTGCAGTTCAACAAGCTTGATTTAACGCACGATTTTGGCTGAATTTACAAGCCATCGCGATACCGAGTTATGAAGATACCGAAATGCTTGAGAATAAGATTCGAGAGCGAATTTTGGAATATAGCCGAGTTTCGACGTTGAGTTCGCCACATAGTCTTAAACCATAGGAATCAGGTTGCCTGTAGTTTGACTCGATCGTTTGAAAAGGAAATCTATTATGCTAGATTACCTTTGGTTCTGGACAAGAGACCAATTAAATGAGTATGAAAAAGAGGCTCGTAATCTCTTAACCATGAATGCGGTGCGCTCACATCCATAGGTAAGAACTTACACGGTCCTAATTTTCAAACTCTTGGCGCACTGTCACTTAGATTGGAAACTTGCTTCCGGTAGACCAAAATTTCCAGATGTGAGAGATAAACAGACGAAACTCAAAGGAAAACCCACATGCCTTCTGATAGGGGTGTGGTTTGATTGCGGTGGAAGTCGCTCCTCTACTCGCGTCCTAAGAGTTTGACATTCCTCTTTGGACTGTGTCTCAGTTCGCTGCAAAGCAAAAGTTCCACGTTGTGCTGCATCCCTTTTGATGTTGTCCGCACCTGTGGTTTTTGGAGAATTCATCCTTTCGGATGCTCTCGACAAAGACTAAGATAAAAACTCTTTAGCTTAAAAATGCAATTAGGATGGGAGACAGTGTCTTCTACCATGTCGACACTCCATTGTTCTCCTAGATATTCGACGTCAACTCGATTGGTTGACGTAAAGCAAATAAAGCTTATGTCTGGTGTTGGCACTGTAATCTCCAATGTGATCTTCAGTTGATGTCGAAATAAATAAATAAATGCTGATGCGATGCCGATATTTCTTTTGACGTCGTCTTTGATGCTCTTCTTGATGCTTTTATCAAAATAAAAGAATGCAGTTGATGCCGATGGATAAATATTTCTCTTGGGATGCACGATCTCCTTTCTTTAGATGTGCATGCCTTCTCGCGGGGCATGAATATCTTCCTGCGATACGTAAATTTCTGCGAGGTATGAAATCTTCCTGCAATGCATAACTTTTTACGAGGCATGAAATCCTCTCGCGATGCATAAATTTCAACGAGGCATGGAATCTTCTCGTGATGCATAAATTTCAACGAGGCATGGAATCTTCTCGTGATGCATAAATTTCAACGAGGTATGAAATCTTCTAGCGATGTATAAATCTCGACGAGGCATGGAATCTTCTCGTGATGCATAAATTTCAGTGAGGTATGAAATCTTCTCGCATTGTATAAAATTCGACGAGGCATGAAATCTTCTCGTGGTGCATAATTTTTTGCGGGATATGAATATCTTCCCGCGATGCTTGGATATTAATTCGCGATGCATGGTCTTCCGCGATGCATGATTTTCCGTGATGCATGGATTTTGACTCGCGATGCATGATCTTCCGCGATACATGGATATTGACTCGCGATGCATGATTTTCCGCGATGCATGGATATTAATTCGCGATGCATGAATATTCATATCGTCTCCGCTGATGATAACAGTAAGACGACCTCCAGATAATACATCGCCTTGATCGACAATAAAATAAATGTCCCCTCTGGGGTAATGCATCGTCTTGATTGATAATAAAATAAATAACCCTTCCGGGTAACGACACTATCTTGTTTGATAATGTGATGCAGATAGCGTCCTTTATGGAAACCGTAAACCCTTCTATGAGATTTTCGTTTGATTCACCTTTGAATCTGGCTAGACGTTCTTTACAAATTTCACGTTGTTGGAAATTGATTGAAATAAACAATTCATTTTTCCAAGTCTTCAACATAAGTGATATAAAATGATTCCTGCTTCTAGAAAACTATCAATTCTGGGATGGTTTTCTCCTCCTTTGACTTCTCGGTATTCATTCATCGGAAGAATTTACCGATTTCAAAGCAAAGCTATAAACCTGCGTCTACAGAAAAAATTGTTAGTTTTAAAAACGAATTGATCTGTGTGGATTTCTTCAATTGTCTGCTCCTGGTCCTGCTATCTCCGGTTGATTTCCCGATCTCCCGACTCTTAATAGATAAGACAAAATATTTTATGTCAAAACAAATGAAACATAAAAGGAAAAAATTTAAGAGAAATAAATTTTCGAGAAATAGTATCTAAAAAGGTCTCTGCCAAGTCATGTCATATCAAGCTTAACAAACTTCTTTGAGTCTAATGCTTGAAGGCCTATTTGATCATTCGCTGGGGAGTTTTCAGAGTCGGTCCGGACTTGCAGATAAATCTGTGCTGAAATTTTGAGGTCATCTTCAAAATTTCTGTCCTAGTTAACTGTCTTGCTTATATTTCCACTCTAGCTGAGTAGATTGCGGAATTTTTGAGATCTTCTCAAAAATTCTGTCCCAGTTGCAAATCTCGAAATATCTTCTGTATTGACTTGCTGAGGAAGAATCTCTTTTTCGAGAATTTTTGAGTCCCTCTCAAAAATTCTGTCCCAGTTTCTATTGTAAAGAGGAATAGAAATCTTAAAGGAGATATGACCGAACCCTTGTGGCGCCTACGTATCCCGTTGAGGCAGGAATCAGGTCAAACATAGTTCACCTTTGAAGGTTAACAAAATAAGAAAATTTACAAAGAAAACCGACCGAGGCCGACATAGGCCGCCTACGTATCTCATTCTTGAGAATTCAGGTCGAACGTAGTTCAAATACAAGGAAACATTAGAGGGGTAAATGGGGTGACCAAAGCCGACATAGGCCGCCTACATATCTCATTCTTGAGAATTTAGGTCAAACGTAGTTCATTACAAGGAGGAAAAAGAATTTAAGCAAAACAAATACAAGCAAACAAAATTATTACAAGCAAAAACAGAAACGCAAAACGAAACTTCACACGTAGTATCTCTTGACGGCATCTGAGTTGATTGGTTTTGGCCATACGGTGCCGTCCATCTCCGACAAGACCAAAGCACCTCCAGATAATACTTTACGAACCATGTAAGGACCCTGCCAGTTTGGTGCGAACTTTCCTTTGTACTCGTCTTGATGAGGAAAGATACGCTTAAGAACCAACTGACCAACTTCAAAATTTCTGGCTCTTACTCTCTTGTGAAAGGCGCGAATCATTCTCTGTCGATACAACTGACAATGACAAACGGCAACCATTCTCTTCTCATCATCAATGTTAGTTGATCAATCCGCTTGCTGACCCATTCAGCGTCACTTAATTCAGCTTCTTGGGTGATTCTCAAAGACGTATCTCGACTTCAGCAGGTATGACTGCTTCTTTTCTATATACTAGCAAATATGGAGTGGCTCCAATTGATGTTCTGACAGTCGTGCGGTATCCCAATAAAGCATATGGTAACATCTCATGCCAACCTCGATGCGTGTCAATCATTTTCCTCAGAATCTTCTTGATATTCTTATTGGCGGCCTCTACAGCTTCGTTCATTTGGGGACGATAAGCAGTTGAATTTCGATGAGTAATCTTAAATTGCTCACATATCTCTCTCATCAAGTGACTGTTGAGATTTGCACCATTATCAGTAATGATGGATTTTGGCACCCCAAATCTACATATCAGATTGTTGCGAACAAAATCAGCCACCACTTTTTTGGTTAACGACTTGTAAGTAGCTGCTTCCACCCACTTAGTGAAATAATCAATGGCGACCAAAATGAATCTGTGTCCATTAGAAGCGGCTGGCTCTATCGGACCGATGACATCCATTCCCCAAGGTACGAATGGCCAAGGTGAACTCATAACATTAAGTTCGTGAGGTGGCACTTTGATCAAATCACCGTGCACTTGACATTTGTGGCACTTTTGCACGAATTTGCAACAATTGTTCTCCATAGTCATCCAGAAATACCCAGCTCGTAGGATCTTTCTTGCCAAATTGAGCCCGTTCATATGTGTACCAGAGACTCCAGCATGTATCTGTTCAATAAGCTTCACCGTTTCAACAGCATCAACACATCTTAGAAGACCCAAATCCGGAGTCTTCCTATAAAGGACTTCTCCATTTAGAAAGAAATTGAGAGCCACACGACGTATCAACTTCTTTTGGTTGGCCGTAGCATCTTCAGGATAAGTTCCAGACTCCAAATACTTCTTTATATCAAAATACCATGGCAAATCGTCTTGTTCTGCTTCAACATGGGAACAATGGGCTGGATGTTCTTTCAACTCCATATCCAAAGGATCAATATAATCCGTATCCGGATGTTTAATCATCGAAGCGATGGTGGCGAGAGCATCGGCCAATTCATTTTGTATTATGGGAGTATGTCTGAACTCGATCTTATGAAATCTTTTGCACTACTTCTGCACGTATTGTACATAAGGTATAATTTTCGGGTTCTTCACAGCCCATTCTCCTTGAACTTGATGAATCAAAAGATCTGAGTCTCCAATAACCAACAACTCGTAGACATTCATGTCGATGGCCATTTTCAAACCAAGAATACAAGCTTCGTATTTGGCCATATTGTTTGTGCAATTAAATCAAAGCTTAGCCGCCATGGGATAGTGCTGACCGGATTCTGACACTAAGACTGCTCCAATACCTTTACCTTGATAATTTGCCGCTCCATCAAAGAACAATCTCCAACCTGGATATGCTTCAGAAATATCCTCACCCACAAATGACACTTCTTCATCGTGAAAATAACTCTTAAGTGGTTCATATTCTTTATCAACAGGATTTTCTGCAAGATGATCAGCCAAATCTTGTGCCTTTATCGCTTTCTGAGTCACATGCACAATGTCAAATTCACTCAACAACATTTGCCACTTAGCTAACTTTTCGGTCGGCATCGCCTTCTGGAAGATATACTTCAGTGGATCCATACTGGAAATGAGATATGTAGCATAAGAAGACAAATAATGTCTCAGCTTCTGGGCTAGCCACGTCAATGCACAACACGTTCTCTCCAACAAAGTGTAATGAGACTCGTATGGGGTGAACTTCTTGCTTATATAATAAATAGCCCTTTCCTTCTTTCCCGCCTCGTTGTGTTGGCCAAGTACGCATCCGAATGCACTATCTGAGACAGACAAGTACATCAACAAAGGACTCCCTTCTCGCGGAGGAACCAATACTGGTGGGTTGGACAAATAGTTCTTGATAGCATCAAAAGCAGTCTGACTCTCTTCAGTCCACTTTGTCGGGGCGTCTTTCTTCAGCAACTTCAAAATAGGCTCACAAACCACGGTTGATTGAGCTATGAATCCACTGATGTAGTTTAACCTCCCTAAGAAACTCATCACCTCTTTTCTCATCTTCGGCGGAGGTAAATCTTGAATTGCTTTGATCTTAGAAGGGTCGATCTTAATAACCCTTCTGCTGACTATAAATCCCAAAAATTTTCCAGGTGGAACTCCAAAAGCGCATTTGGTGGGATTCAGCTTCAAATTGTAACGACGCAAACGATCAAAGAATTTCCTTAGATGTGTCAAGTGGTTCGAACTCTCGCGAGACTTGATTATGATGTTATCCACGTACACTTCAATATCTTTATAATTTATGTTGTGAAAAATGGTCGTCATAGCTCTCATGTAGGTGGCACCGGCATTCTTGAGGCCGAATGTCATCACCCTGTAGTGATATACACCCCAAGGTGTAATGAAAGCCGTTTTTTCCGTGTCTTCCTCATCCATCAGAATTTGATGATAGCCTGCGTAACAGTCCACAAACAACTGCATCTCGTGCCTAGCACAGTTGTCAATCAAAATATAAATATTCGACAACGGAAAATTATCCTGCAGGCTAGCTTTGTTGAGATCTCTATAGTCAACACAAATCCTGATTTTCCCGTCTTTCTTGGCGACCGGAACAACATTGGTCAGCCAAGTTGGATATTGTGTCACTTCCACAAATCGGGACTCTATTTTCTTGGTGATCTCTTCCTTAATCTTCAAACTCAGTTCAGGCTTGAATTTTTGAGTTTTTTTGCTTCACCGGATCGAACCCCGGGTTAATCAGCATCTTATGAGACACTACATCGGTACTCAACCCTTGCATGTCACCAACTCCCCAAACGAATACATCAATATATTCAGCAAGCAAATGAACTAAGCCCTCTTTCCGAGCTTCATTTAGGTGGGTGCTGATCTTAACCTCTTTAACACATTCCGAATCTCCCAAATTCACTGTTTCTGTTTCTTCTAGATTTGGTTTATGCTGATTCTCGAACTACCGAAATTTCTCAGCGACATAATCTGGTTCCTCACTTTCTTTATAATCGTCAACCTCATTGTCACCTGCCTCATTTTGTTCATTTAGCTCGTGACATGACATGACATTGGCAGGTCTGTAACTTATGTTATTGAAATCATAAATAGACAAAATTAGGAAAGTAAGGTATAACAAACAACTAAATAAATGAAGTTAAAAACAAAGAGTCTTTCATTTAAAACAAAAATGTGAACTTTGGCCATGGCATGGGGCCATGTTGCCTTTTTTGAACATCACAATGAAAATTCAAAAATTTGAACAGTTAAGAAAATGCAAAAATGGTGGGTCTCGGGCCTCTTCCAGACTACCACCGATTTTAATGTGCATGAAATAACGCCTTTCTACCGACGAGTTCGGGGTATCAAGATCGGCGTGGATGTCCAGTTTCACAGCACCTCCATTGGCTCAGCATCGCGGATACCAGCTAGCTTGACCTCTTCCTCGACAACAACATCGATCTCCTCGAAGAGGTCACAGATTCCTTCCCTAATGTCTTCATGCTCGTCATACTCCCGGATTGGAAAGGATTGATACAGATGTGGAATCGGCCTAGTCAAGGCTTGATCATTTTTCTTCTTCCCCTTCATGTCATCATTTGTGGGGATGTACCCCAAACCATATCTGGATCCCTTAACGAGGACCGAAATAGGCTCAATAATTCCTTGGGAATCTTTTCCCAATCCAAACCCTGGCTCAAAACTGTTCTGTAGCATCACAGTGGCTATCATCTTGTATACGACAGGCATGGGGGTCTGTGGGGCCAAGTCGTCACTGGTGGCATTCACCAGCTCCACCGTGTAAAAATCTGTACCTCACAAAATCTCATCAATGATCGGCATCTGCCTGCCAAGGTGACTCCCCTCGCCATAAATAACAAACTCTTCATTCTTCCACACAAGCTTCATCATTTTATGGAGAGTAGAGGGGACGGCTCCATCCATATGGATGAACGGCCTTTACAGAAGAAGGTTATAATTGGTATTTATATCCAATACATGAAATTGCACGCTGAACTCTACGGGGCCTATTTGAATGGTCAAATTCGCTGCCCCCAATGTATCTCTTTGAACCCCATCGAAGGCTCTCACGTTGACCTGGTTTTGCTCCAGTTTCCTGAGGTCAAACCTTAGCTGCCTCAATGTCGACAACAGGCGGATATTCAGACCAGATCCGTCATCTACTAAGACGCAGTTGACAACCTTTTCATGGCATATAACAGTGATGTGCAGCGCCTTGTTATGTGATCTTCCTTCGACAGGCAGCTCATCGTCACAAAAGTTGATTCGGTACCCTCGAATAACCTGATGAATCATGGAAGCCACGTTATCACTACTTGTACCTGCGGGTACGTATGTATCATCGAGAGCTTTCATTAAGGCCTTCCTGTGGGACTGAGAGCTCATCAGTAGGGCCCATATGGAGATCTGAGCCGGAGTCTTCTCTAAATTTTTGACGATGGAATAATACTTTGGTTGCATCATTCTCCTGAATTCTTCCGTTTCTCCTTCGCTTATCGGCCTCTTAGCCTGGTCCTTCTTCTGTCCTCCGAGAGCAAGCTTGTCAGGAGTGTAACACCTTCTAGACCTGGTCATGCCTTGAGCAGCAGCGGTTTCAATAACAAACTTAGGCTTGACGAGAGTTTCTGACGGCACCAAGGCAACAACCTTTGTAGGTGTCAAAATAACAAACTCTCTCGTTTCTTTGACACTTAAAGAAGTGACAGCCCTTTCCAAGTCATCGTGAACAATGGGAGTAATCATCTTTGTTCCACACCAGTCTTCATCTGTCTCAATCATATTGATGTTGCTGCCTCCATGATTTGACAACGGGTTTGTGTTGACATTTGGTGCTGCCGGTTGGAGAGAGACTACCTCCTGATCAATCAGGTCCTGAATTTTGTGTTTGAGGTTGATACAATATTCAGTATCATGTCCAACACCGTTGGAATTATAATCACATATCTGATCAGGTTTGTAGAATTTTGAATTGACATCCACGGGTTCGGTCCCCACAGGGTGGATGTATCCAGCCACGGCCAATTTCTCATACAGTTTGGTCCAGCTTTCAGTGAGTGCAGTAAAGTTCCTTGAAGGCCTCTTCTCAAATCTGGGTTGGGGAGGGTCATAACTGCCTTGTTGAGGAGGAGGCACCTGTTGGTAATTTCTGGTATTTGGACGGGGAGCTTGGCCTCTAGGATATGGATTTATTTGGTAGTTTGGCGATGGAGCTTGGTAATTCGGAGAGGGATTTTGGTATAGTGGAGCTTGGACTTGATAAACAGGAGGGGGTGCTAGGTAGCTCGACTGACGTTAGCACTGTTGGGAGCAATACCCTGATAGGGAGATGGAATTTGGTAGGGTTGAGGGTAATTTGGGTACGTGGGAGAAAGATTTTTGAAACTTGGGGGTGGACTTTGGTATAGTGGAGCTTGGGTGTTTGGATAAATGGGGGTAGTATTCTGGTTATTGGGATGACTGGATTGCGTGTAGTAAACTTGGTAGGACTTTGGGGAAGGCCTGGAACGACATTGGGAATACGACGAGCTTCCGGGCGTTTTCCTTCCCCCATACGAAATAGCAGCAACTTCTTCTCTTTTGTTTTTCAGCAACCTTGAAGATCCAGGTGATGTGGCTACACGGGCTATCTTCCTTGATTTCAAACTGTCTTCGATAGTCTCACCAATCTTGACTATCTCGGAAAACTTTGCTCCAACGAGCAACCTGATTCTATCGTAGTATTCTGGCTCTTGCACACGTACGAACACTTCAACGATTTCTTTCTCAGTCATGGGTGGCCTTACCCTTGCCGCTTCATTCCTCCACCTATAGGCGAACTCCCTATAGCTTTCAGTTGACTTTTGCTTCATCTTCTTCAGAGAATACCGATCGGGAACTATTTCGACGTTGTAGGCAAATCGATCGATGAAATCTTTGGCCAATGCATTCCAACTGGGCCATTTCCTGGTTTCATGTGAGGTAAACCATTCGAGAGCCTCCCCACACAGGCTTCGATTGAAAAGCCGCATCAACAAAGCTTCATCCCTTCCAACTCCCACGAGCTGGTCACAATAGGCTCTCAGATAAGCCATAGGGTTGCACACTTCTCCGAAGGTGTCAAACTTTGGAATCTTGAACCCTTCTGGAAGGTCCAAATTCGGGTGGATACACAAGTCCTCGTAACTAAGTCCAGCAACGTCGGGGATGCATTGTAGCTCCTTCATGGCCTTCTTAATTTCCTCATTTATATCGACCCTTGCATCTTCCTTTGTCCTCCATTCATTTTCTTGTTCTTCATAGTGGTCCAACTCAGAACCGTGCACGTCGTGCTCGGCAGGAACGGGAATTTGGAAAGTGGCTCTCTTTGGTAGGGGTGGAGCTATAGAGGGACTTTGAGCGTTTTGGGAGGTTTGGTAATTCTGTGGGTAGGCCCGAGGATTAGTGTTCTGATTTAAATGGTGATGAGGTGTTTGGGGATTGAAAGCATTTTGATTTTGATTTTGGTTTTGGTTTTGGTTTTGGTTTTGTGGGGGTGGAGCGGTTTGATGGGGAGTATTTTAAAGATGGGGTGGCATTTGGGGATGGTTGTTTTGAAGAGGAGATGGAGTTTGGTAGGATGCTGAAGCATATTGGGGATTTTGGGTAGTCATATCTATAACCGACGGATTATGAACAGGTGTAGATGGCTGATTCTGAGTTGGATCCATATTTGAGGAAGGGAAGTAGATTGGAGGCCTTCTATCAGCAACATTAGAAGCAAATCCAGGTGGAGGCAGATCATGTCTCCGTTGTGTTTCCACTCTCATTTCTGCAATCTGTTGCATCAGCTGCATAATCAACTCATTCTGTTCCGCTACGGTGGGCTGAGCCACCACAACATCAGTAAGACTCACTTCTTCATTGTTATCTCCCCTCTGTCTGAGCTTTGTCTAGGGAAGTAATCTGCGGGACCTTTTGATCTGGTGAAATAAGGATGATTTGCCAGCTTTTGACCGACACAAATTAGTTTCAAAGTACCTGAGAAGGGAAACAACTCAAAGGCAGATTTGTCAGTGCAGATTCAGAGTACAAAATGTATAATATCACACAGAGAGCAGATAAACACACAAGTTGCTTTGTTTGAGGATATCTTCAACCCACGAGTGAGGACGGAAACACATTTTTTTTAACAAGCAGAAGTTTGCTTGTTTTAGTTTTGACACTGTCTCGGGAAGGCTAAATCACGTTGAGCTACGGTCTTCTTGCAGCTACTTTTTGACGTCTGTTGATCTGATCTTTGTATCTTCTCGTAACATGAAGGGGAGAATTTTTTTTTTAAAAGATAGGGGCCGGTCCTGGAGAGGTTGCCTACGTATCTCACAAGGAGAATTCTGGACCAACGTAGTTTGAGTACAAGATAAAACATTTTCATTCATTCGTTCATTACGATTACAAGGAAATTGAAAGGCAATAATAGAGCTTTTTAAAAGATGAAATGATATGACGCGTTAGTCATTTCCCTTCTTGTTGCAGCATTAGTCTCTTCCTTTCAGACGACCTAGGAATGGAGGCTTGTAGATGATTTCCTCGTCGTCATCCTCCTCAGTCACATCAGGGTGAGCGTTGTCGGGAACACTATTGGTTGCTCCTTGCTCAGGTTGCTAAGGACTGTCAGTTCCTCGTCAAGTTACATACTTTTAGCTAACAGAGCGGCGGTCTCTGAATCTATCCTCGCCTCTCTCGCTTCTCTTTATTGCACTTTCAACCGAAGCGTGTCCAGCTTCTCTCGCAAGTCTTCTGTCTCCATCTCAACGTCTTTCTTTCTCTTCATCTGTGATGCCAGATCCTCATCCAATGTCACAGCTGCAGCTTTGTAAATTGCGGTGGCTATGTCGACTCTGAGCCCTTCTTCCTTGGCTTCTTGAATTTCCCGAGTGATCCGTTCGATCTTTCTCTATAGTTCTTCTTCAGTGAGTTCCATCTAGATGTTCTTACCCTTGTCCATAGCATTAATTTTGCCTTTCCTGAGACGATAGAACAGCGTTTTAGGATTTGTGATATAGGAGGTGTCTTTTGAGTGGGAAACTTGAGACTCGAAAATTTGGGTCGGACATTTTGTAATAGTGGCATCTGTATATTCTTTTGGAAATTTTGGACAAGAGTGGATTTATGGTATCCTCATTCAAAGCAACGTAACACATAAGCAGTTAAACACACATATCACGTCCTAAACATGTTTGTGACCCTTTTATGCCAAGGGTGGGCCTAACGAATTGAAGGATGTATATGCTTTTTAAACCCGACTTATTATCCCCAAAATACTTCATTAATAGCATCCAAAATGTCTGATAAACATAAAACAGGGAAATAGTTCTAAAAATAAATTACAAAACAAAGTACAAATAAAGCAGTCCCACGCAGGGGATGGTAAATTAAGTTCAAGCCTTCTCTGATCCTTCACCAAGTCTGGTCCTTTTGGCGATGTTGACCTCTTCCCACATAGCATATCTGTTCGCCCAAAGATGATCTCTCGCCAATTGAGCTCCTTCTTGATGTTTGAACCCTCTATCGACTGAATCTGTTGCTCAATGCTATCGTCTAACTCTGCCATGCACTGTCTGGCTCTTCGTAGTTCTTGTTTCAATCAAGCTATGACTTTAGTGTCTTCTGAGTGACGACGTTGATGCTCTAATTCATTCCTATCAAACTTCTCTTGAAGGCGGTGAAGTCGTACTTGATGTTTGGCTCCAACATCGGCAATAATGTGAGGAACGTTTGGACCAGGCTCAATAGTTCCAGCGAGACTCTTTTTCAACCATTCTTTGTACTCCCTCGAACATTCTTGACGAAACCTGTTTGGTACAGGTTCACCTAATACTCTTCGAGATCTCCACATCCTACGCATATCTTCAGCAAATGCGAGTCTTCTATTCTCGTGGTCAGTTGCGAATTTCCTCATATCTGCGATCTGGGGCAGCTCGTGTTTCCCTCCTAGTTGTCTCAAAACTCGACCGGGAGCATATGGTCTAGTCCCTCTTAATCCACAAATACCAAATAAGGGACCTTTTCTGTCCAAACCACCATATTCTTAGTTACCACCAAACTATCTATTTACCATTATACGTCTTCTTCTCTCAGCCCTCGAAGTCTCCGATACCAAAAACTCTCTCCTCCAGTCTTGTTGCAACGATTGTGATACAACCACCAATCATGACCATGTAGCTCGTCTGACCGTCTTAGGGGATCTGGTTCTTTTGGATGAGTCTTGATTAAATGTCGCATCATCCACCACTGTAGTATCAGATTACACCCTTGAAAAAAACGTTCTCCTCTCTGACACTTGTCTAAAGCCCTCTAGATGTCAACCAGAATAATGGGCGCTAAAGTGTAGTACTTTGTTGATGTTTTGTAATCCACTCCATAGAAGATGACATGAGTGACCATAAATACGCTAGGATGAATAGTGTATTTTGTCCCTTGAGGGAAAACCATCGTTCCGAGTAAACATATTGCAAATGCGAGGGGACACGTTTATTTCCATTTTTCTTTTGAAATGAACTCGTCTTTGTATTTCTCATAAGCCCTCGCACGCCCGAACCAATAATATAGTTTTCTGAAGGGTATACTTGGGCCAGGGATCTTGTCCATCCACTCGGCTTTAACCAACGATAACTTTTCTTTAATTTCAGCGAAATCCCATATTATGGGATTTAAGAGATATGTATCTGGATGTCGTTTCCTTTTGTTGCACATTGGGATACTTTCATAGCTGATAAGAACTTCTTTTATAGTTGGCGCCAACTCCACTTCCCGAACCAAAAGACCATGTTCTCGCTATCCAAGAATTTCACCATCGTCCCAATTAAACCAGGCCAAGCATTCATCTCTAACAGCGACGGGAGGTAACCTATGTGTTTCTGAACGATCATTTTATCATCGTTGTTCATAAACCTCCACGAATACTTTAAGGAAAGGATCGGGGATAGTAACCATTCTTGTTTTCAAAGGCTTGTATGTCGGATCCTTCCACAAAAATAGCAAACGAAAATTAGTCGACCCCCCACCCCGTAGACAATAAATCGTTTTAAAACACATATACATCCTTCAATCAACACGTAGGTATGATTGTCTGTTTTTGGCAATTTGGGCCAAGTAGACGCAAGGTGGGCTTCTAATGGGCCCAACACGCCTTGGGCGTTGGGTCATCCTAGTTCAAATGCTCCTAAATTCGGGATTTGGCTCAGCTCTACGCTAGTTGACTAGGAGTAGCTTTTGAAAGGACCGGGAACCCAAACGGACAATTTGGGCTGAAACTCGTGACAACAATTGGACGCCTAACGAACCAATAAATTATCGCTAAATTCGAAAAAGGGTGAGTATAAAAAAGTCTGGCTGCGGTTCCGCAAAATGTCCTTTAGTATACTATACATATATATTGGAAATATGCCATGATATGCAATGTCAGTTTATAATTTAAGTAATTTAATCACATACAAACAATTTAATAAATCTAATTAGTTCAAATAGTCAAATCATTTTGGTTAGAAGTTAACTAATCCCCAGCGGAGTCGCCATTTCTGTTTTACGAAAATATATGTGGAAAGTAAAAATGGCTAAGTTTTGAAAAATCAATTAGTCTTATGATTTAAGAAAAATCGACCTTCCAAATTGACAGAGTCGCCACTTGATTTTTAGTAAAATCAAGAAAAAACTTAAGATTATTTTTCAAAAGATTTAAAAACAGATAAAAATCAATTGAAAAGGGTTCGAAGTTCAAATTTACATTCCGAGAAGGTGTTAGGCCCTCGGAATGCCCGCTAACTTGCGGTTGACCGGCGATTTGACTAAATGACCTTTAATAATTTGTTTTAAAACTAAGTAAAAGGAAGTTATACCTTTAAATTTATTTACTTGCTATCATCATTATTTTATTTAATTATTTACTCCTTGAAGGTAATTAACTAAAGGAAATATTCTAAGGAAGTAGATTAAGCGTTAACAAAATTGGTTGGGTAAACCAAATAATAAGATATAGGAAAAATATATATGTATTCAATAAATGGCTATCCTTGGGAATTAATAAAATTCAATCAAAATGTTAGTCAATTCAAAGTAATAGACAAAGAAAGAGGAGGAAAGAGTATTTGAACTTGGGTCAATTACCCAAATTCATTAAATTGGGCTTTGGCCCACCTATCCTACACTAAATTTGTTCAAGAACGTGGGCTTGGGCCCCTTTTTCAGCAACTCAATCCTGCATGGAAAGATTTGTGGCTTTTGGGCCTATTTAATCAAAATTCTGCTGATGGGCTATTCTCTTTAAGCCTTTGGGCTTCCTGCTGCTTTCAAATGACAAAATATACACCGAATGTATATCGGATGTATATACCCTGTATATTGACGCATTTTGCACTCCTAAAATCCGCGTTTTGACTTGAATTTCACGTTCCTGTATTTCCAGACTGCTTCAACGTATTTTTTACCTGTACTGTTTTTACTACTGTATATCTCTATATAAATTGTGTATACCGGTGTATACAATGGGTATATCAACATGTTCTTCGACTTAAGCTAAAAATTCTTTTCCAGCAGTATATCTTTACTGCTATTGACCTGCACTTCAAATTTGCCCCCGTATGCATGTTTTGATCTATATATTGATGTATAAAACGAGTATAACAGCCCATTTCCAGGCTTCGGGGGACCTGCCATTAATTCTCAGCAGTGTATCTGCTGTCTTTTTAGATCTGTACACCTTTTCCAGAAGCTGACCAGCATCAGGGGAGGATAGTTTGAGCCTTCATGGCTCAAAGAGGAATGCAAATAGAGGAGTTCATGATGAACTCGGGTTGGTTTCACATGCAACAAACGGGAAGAAGAAATTTTAGACAAAAAAAAACCATTGATGAAGTAATAAAGAAAACTGAATAAGGGTGACTATTGATATTCATGAAAGCCATATATGTACAAAACAAGCTCTAAAGAAAAACTACATGATGGTTACTATAACTCAACATCATAAGGACTAAAAAACATAGCTCCAAGACATTCTTTGCACATACACAAGATCACCATAATCCTAAATAAATAAGAGTTGAGACAAAGCCAATCAATTACACTAGCGGGTCATTTCTTGAATAGTTTGGAACGATGTAGGCAAAGAGAGGATTATACTTGTTCAAAGCATGATATTCAAGCCAGCCGTCATTCAAGAAAACAACAAAGCAAGGACTTTACATTTATGAACTTCCCCTTTTAGGCATTCTCTCCGACTTCAAACAAGGAAGAAAGCACATTGAAACAACATAAACAACCATAGGTTTAATACATATATTAAAACCAACAAATTTGTACTTCAGCCACGACGAAGTACAACCAGCCTTTCAAGGTTGTAAACCTTTCGAAAGAGGGCACGAAATAACTGGCGTTTGATTAATATCCAACCTAAGAAAAGAGAGTAATGACTTAACATCAAATGCCAAGAAAAACTCCTACTCATGATGACTGAAGAGAAGGGATAAGACAGGTGAGATAATCTGGAAAGCTAAATGAAACTCAGTTATGAAGATTTGCAAAATGAAACGAGAAGAGCAACGATTTTTAGAAAAAAAGAAACATTCCAAAGAAAATATACAGCTTCATATGTATTCTTGAACCATATTCTCGAGTCCACCACTGTAAAAGGAGCGAGAACATTCTTGAAAGATTTCAAAAAATTCAATCTAACAGTAACAGGCCATATCCAAATCCTATAAACAAGACCGACAGACCTCTCATTCTATCCTCAATCTTCATAGGTGTTTGAAGACGAGCAGCCCACATCAACAACATATATTGACCTTAAACACGAAACAAACTACTCGAAACCATACGAAACTCTCAGCACTATCAAAGATAACTCACGGAGGATAGAAAACGAACGAGCGAGAGGAGGAACAAACCAACAGAGAACTTCATGCTCGCTGAAACATAACAAAATAAAATAATGAGTGAGTTGAGATTAAGGAAGTTCACCTTCTCCGGGGCAGCGAGCTAGAGACGATGCGAGCAGGGGACGTGTCTTCACCACACGACTTGAATTCGAACGACAACCAAGAATTGGGCAATATCTCTGCTTCGAACACGATTTTGATGGGTATATATATATATATAGGTGTGCTTATATATTTTCTCTCTTAAGTTGCTGTAAAAAGTTCCTCATGAACAGATTTTCTCTCCAAAACATCTCCCTCCTACAGAGTAGATGATAGCTCTTATATAAGGGAATGGGGCTGAGCTAAAAAGGGGGAAAACGGGCAGATTTTGAGAGGAAAAAACGGGATAGATCCAAAATTCAAAAATCCTTGGAGGATAAGGCTGCCAGCTAAATCGAGTACAAATCTTCAACGGAACAAACAATCGCAGCCATTGAACTGTGAGTAACGGATAATGGAGAAAGGGGATTACTCCACCTGGACTGCTCGCGTACGAAGGATGAGGGGGAAAAGGGAGAAAACGACACAACTGCGTCTGGCTTCGCAATTCTGGGCGTTCCCGCGAGTGAGCTCGATCAAATTTGGTTTCGTTTGCGCGTGAAGAGGAAAAACAGTGTGCTGTTATTCACACTGCCTGGAGTTTTTGCGCGTGAAGAGGAAGAAGATTTGGGTCGGGTCCTAAGGGGAAACGGGGTAAAATTTAGTGGGCTGGAAAAGGGAGTGGGTTTTGGGTTGCAACGGCTTGGGAATTAAATTAACCTTCAGAAATTTGGTCAAAGGGAAAGAGGGAGGAAACAAAAAGTTGGGCCTGGGAGTTTATTTAGAGTGGGCTGCTGAAATTTGAAAACAAAGAGGAAACTTATTTGGGAGATGGGCTGAAGGAGTATAAAAGGTTGGGCTTGGTAATTAAAGGTCAATTGCTGAAATTGTTAAGGGTATTACAAATTTAGCCAATTTTAAATGTAATTGGCCAATTTGACCAAATCTTTAAAATAAGACAAATTAATACAACTAATTAACAAGCTTTTTAAGTTTAATAGAAATAAAATAGTCGATTCGGATATGAACTAAGGGTTCAAAATATAAGCTAAAATAGTTAATCAAATATCCATAAAAAATATTAGTATATCCTCTTGATTTTTAAATAATTATGTGAATAATTAGATGAATAATTAGGTAAGATATATACGCTAGCTAAAACAAATAAACGACGCTAAACTTTAAACACGATCAAAATATATTTAACTTATTATTTTGTATTATTTATTTATGTATACTAATTTATAAAAATTAATTATTTTAAATTATTTAAACTCGAGAAGCTCGATAATTAATTACTGTCGAGGAGGGTCAAGATTTGGGTGTCAACAATGATTGTAAAAGCTAAAACATAGAAACTATTGTACAAAGATTTTGTAGTGAGTCACATTGCTTCGCTTGAGGACAAACAACGAATTTAAGTTGAGGGTGTTGATATACCGTGGTTTCACGGTATTTTTAATGCTTTTTCCTTAAGTTTAGTGTGTGTACAAAAGCCTTTTTGTATTGATTTTTATGTAAGTTTCTATTTATTTCCAGGAAATCTGTCTAAAGATATACGCGGAAGTTTTTGAGCAAGAAATGCAGAAAAGTTACCACCTACGGGGCTTGTGATGATTCGTCGAGCTTGTGACGGCCCGTAGGTGGCATCGTAGTGAAGCTGCTGAACGAAGATGAGGAAGTCTGACCTAAGTCAGGTCTTACGAAGTTCATGACGGAACGTCATAGCCACGACAGTCCGTCCTGCTGGTTCTTCGTAATGATCATAGAGTAGTCCCAGTACCCATATTCCAAGAAGTTCAAGTGTTATGGAACGGGACCCTCGACGGACCGTCGTGCTTGGAACGGTTAGTCATACCTGTTCGTCGAGGGTAATGAAGAAAGCAGCAGAAGGATTTGTAAAGTATAGGATGACGGAGGCCATGACGGCCTGTCGTGACCACGACGGCCCGTCACGAGGTCCGTCGACTCGGACGCGTTTTGACAGATTTTCAGCAATTAGAGTCCTTCTTTTATTAGGTTTTTGTTTTTTATAAATAGTTAGAAAAACCTCGTTTTGGGGGGTTAGACTCTCTTATGTTAAATTCTCTTATGTGAGATTCTCTTAGGTGATATTCTCTTATGTTAGACTCTTTGTTAGTAGACTTTGTGATTGTTATAATTTTGGAGAATTTTTAGTCTTCGATTAATTTCAGTAATTGATACACTTTTTCTGGAATTGATTGTTGGTGCGTTTGTTGATTAATCAAGTGAACTTCTGAATTTTATTCTTTCTCATTGAAGTAAGTGCATAAATTCTTAATGCTACTTGCCAGACCAAGGAGGTAGATAATAGGAAAAGAATTATCAATATAAATTTAGTGTATACTATCTAATAGGCTAGTATTGATTGGTACAAGGTAATAACTTAGTCAAAGATCGAATACAATGCTTAATATGAGGTAAAGGTAATGGTTAGTATAGCAACACACGTAGCCGGACCAAGGTGCGGAGTAAAATTTTCTAGATGTCGGACCAAGGATTTAGAAATACATAACTTATCACTTTGCATGCAAGATACTAGGAAAGAATTGTTATAGTTAGAATTATCAAGTTAGGAACCTGTGGGAAACACTTAAACCCTAGTTACTTTTATTAATTGATTAAACTCGTCTTTTGTTTTCCAAGGAAATAATTGACTAAATAATAGCAATAATAGATTAAAGTTAAGTCTGAACTATTTTCCTCGTGGGAACGATCCCAACCTCATTAGTTGGGTTCTTTACTTGATACGACCGCTTTACTTTTTATTTGAGAAGTAAGTTTGAGCGTATCACCATAACACATAACCATATTTAAAATGATCATGTAGATTAAGCAATGCCCAAGGACATAGTGAGGATCCTTTTACACAACAAGAAGGGCGCAACAACACATGTGCAAGAACATGTGCTGTCGGCCGAGAAACCAAGCCCAACCGAATTTGGTTAGGGCGGTCAGAGGGCAGGCGCACGACGGTCGAAGCCACATGGGTCCAAGCTTCCTAACCAGTACTAGGTCCTAACTAACTTACCTAACTAGCTAACTAACCTAGGACAAACAAAAATAAACTAACAAGTACACCAGATAACCTAAGACCTAACCGGGTGACACTAGCCGAGTAACTAACTAAAGAAACATCCTAGTACCTAATCAAGGATGATCCAAAAGGGTTGGTAATGGTCCTAACGACTTAGGGGTACTTTAGTAATTTCCCTAGGTCACTTAATTAATTAAATTAGCAAATTAATTGATTAATTTAAATCCTATTCAAAACCCGAGACCCTAAGTCAAATGTTCTCCTAGTTGTAGTCAATATAAGAGGGGCGTTTTAGGTAATTTAAGTGGAGGGACTTTAGGTAATTCTTGGGACGTCCATATATTGATATTAGGCCAGTTTTATATCACTTTTACACGTCCCAAAGCAGATCAAAATGAATTTTCATTCTCTCTAAAGAAACGCTCTTTTTTCTAAACTCCATTGAAGAACAAGAAAAAGCTTAAGGAAGAAGACGAAGGTTTCGAATTTTACAATCAGATTTCGTGGATTCTTCAAGGTATGTGTTTTTCACTCTTGGGATTCATTTCCCCAAGAGGTCCTTTCAAGATAAGTTTTCAAGAACTTCAAATACTAGGGTTTTTACTCTGCAAAATGGATTTTCTTTCTAACCCTAAATTTATGGTTTTTAACAAAAAGTAAACATTTTCTATGGTTAATTTCACACAAATTGTTGAGTATTTGATTGATAATGTTTGAATGTCGTGTGAACATTATATTTCTCTAGGTGATGGTTTCGAATGGATTGTTTCTAGTGTTTGATAACGTGAAAAAGTTAGGGTTAGAATTTAAGGTTTGAATGAACCCCTTTTTCGACCCCTTTACCTTCTCCTACGCTATGCATGATTTTATGAGTTGTTATTGATTATGTCATTGAGTATTTCACTAAGTATTATTATGAATATCACATGATGAATAAGGTTCTTTGAAACAAGAGGTAAGTCTTCTAAAATTGTGATTTCTCTAAGATGTTTATGTTAGCCTATAAGTTGTGATGCTATGTTATGAAAAGTATGTATGATGTTGCTATGTGAATATACTGGCTGTGAACATGTAAATTGTGACATCATGATAAGCACGAATATGCAAGTTTATAATATTCCCTTGTCTGCTTTACACAAGGTGATTATGTTATGTTAATCTCACATAAAGGTTACGATGAAAGGACAATTCTCATTTACTATAAAAGAGCTCATTATCATGATATACATGGAGATAATATCCTATGACCTCTGATAAGGTTTTGATAAAAGACAACTTAAAGTTTTTTTCAAGAAAAGGGACTTAAGCTAAGCACCGATGAACTAGATATGGGAAGTGTCCCTTCCCTAGGGGAAGGTAGGTTCACAATGATTCTCATGAGATTGAGGATGCCAAGTAATGTAGAACTATAGGTCTCTAATACATATCCTAGTTCCTTGAACTATATATCCACCATAGGATACTAGCTAGTGGATCCACCTAGAAAGCTATGTCATATAGGTTCTACTTTGGTCGGTAGACCACCTTTTTTCGGTGCGGGGTTTCATGACACCGGATTTCATGTTTAGCTCACATGGTTTATGTCGATTAATGTGTGTGTTCCTTCATATAAAATAAAAGACAAGTGAACGTTGACTAGGGTGACTTGAGGAGTTTGCTTAGTATAGGTAGTGGTATGGGACACTACCTAGACATTGCACAAGTTGACTCCAAGCGAAGTCCTAGGAGATTGTTCTTAAGTAATATGATGATATGAAAGGTATGATGTTTATGATATATGACGTTACTCTTACGTGACTATTAATCACTATGATGAATATGTTATTTGGTTATATTGCTATATGAAGTGATGACTACTTATGTTACAAGTTACATGAAGTAAGGTTTTACTTATGGTCTCCTATCTTATCTACTCGCTTATGTGGGGTTATGGGGATTCACATGACCATTGCACTTGTAGGTTGTGGATGGGATCTTTAGTAATTGTTTTGTATGTTGAGTTATGTGATTGATTGAATATGAAAAGTTAACATGACAATGATTATATGTCTTTAATTATGATCATGTTTGATGTCAATGAAATCTTTAACTTGTATATGTTATATGGTATGTGCATTGAAGACTTTCATATGACTTAGCATGTTCTCTAAAGAATGATAAATGATACTTTTTCATGCATGTCCCTATGTGTTATTTGTATATACCCATACTTAGTACATGTGGCATACTAACTCCATTACCTTATATTACTACAACTGTAGGTTTCGGCCGCTGAAGCTTAAGGAGGTCGATTTGAAGAAGCTTGGAACTCTTTCTCCAAGTCTTGGTAGGTCCTCATGTTCGGGGATGCTATCTTTCATATTCTAGATTATGTATATTTTTAGTAGTTTTAAGAATACGCTATTCCATTATGTTCTTTGGATTCTTTTGTATTAAGGCCTATATGGCATATTGACTATTATTGGATAAGTCCAGATTTGCACTCTTAGATGGTTTTATATATGTGAGACAATAGTTTTACAATAGCGTAATGTTTTTTATTAATATTAAGTATGAAGTCTAAGTATACTTCATTAGTCAATTAAAAGTTCTAATTTTCCGCAAAATTTAACTGTGTGATTGTGAGGAATGCTAAGAAGAGGCTTGTCTGCGACCTTTGAGAGGTTAACGACGCCGGTCTCATCTGAGGTCTAGGATTCGGGCGTGAAAAACTTGGTATCAGAGCATGAGGTTAAATATTCTTAGGATCACTGTCTCACTAAACCACGTTACCTAATGTCTTCTTCATGGTTGTGAAGCGCGCCACAATTATAGACAAGGGGCTATGTGATGATTAGGAAACTTCTCTTTTCTTGATACTCTTATGTCGTGCCTTTAGAGCTTGGACACTATGTGTCTTTTAGCATCTAATCCCTTTCTTGTAATGGGCGTGTCCAAAGAGCTTGAAGAAGAATGTCGTGCATCCATGCTTCACGACAATATAGATCTTTCTAGGTTAATGGTTCATGCTCAACAAGTTGAGGGAAGTCGTCTAAGGAAGAGAAATGGGGAAGATCAGAAGGTAAAGTCTTTTGAAGGTAGTTCTTCTAAGAGAAGGCTTGATGTTAAAGACAAGCCTAAGTTTAAGAAGAGGTTTTCAAACCAAGTTCCTACTAATTTCTCCAAGAATCGCAATGATAGAGGTTCTAGTCCTAACCCTCAAGAGTGGAGAAGTGTTGATCAACCAAAAGAGAGACCAACTTGTGGTAAGTGTGGTAAGAAACATGTGGGTGAATGTCTTGTTGGGACTAATAGTTGTTATGGTTGTGGCAAAAGTGCCCATATGGTGAAGGATTGTCCCAATGTAAGAAGTCAAGGTAAGACTAGTAGCCAAGTTCAACCAAGCGGTCCTAATTCTAAAGCTCCAAAAAGGAACCGTTTCTATGTACTTAAGGCTAGGGGTCAACAAGAAAGCTCTCCCGACGTTGTGACGGGTATGTTATAAGTTTTCTCTGTTAATGTTTATGCTTTGCTTGACCTAGGTGCTACTCTTTCTTTCATTACACCTTTGGTAGCTAGGAAGTTTGATGTACTTCCCGATGTTTTGATTGAACCCATGTTAGAATGGAAAGGGGAAAATTCTATGCCAAAGAGTCAAATTAATTCGTGTTTAAAGGATTGTAATATGATATCCAAGGGTTGTTTATACCATGTGGTGAGGCTAAGGGAGGTTTTTTAAGCGTATTGAATCCAAGAAAACCAACACTAGGGTTGTTCCCAATGAAATTGTCGAATATTAATCTTCTTAGTTCTCCCTATTTCCGATTTTAGTAGTATCTATAATGCTCAAGATTTCAGTAAGAAAGTAAGAAGAAAGAAGAAGAAATGTAAGTTCAAAGTGAACTAAGCAAGCAAAGCATGAGCATGTCAAATCCTCAGTGTTTCATAAGAGTAAAGTTTTAACAGTTATTGGTTTATGGCAATATTGGAGTATGAATGTATCCCCAAGAACTATATATTATGCAAATAATCAAAGAATGGACATAGCCAATAAAGATTGGCTTATAAAGACTTCATGCACAATTTAACAAGAATGGAAAATTTAACGTGTTTACTAAATAGGTGCATGTATTGGTAAAAGATAGTACCAACTAGAGTTTAAGGAGATGTTTTCATACTCTATTCTTGCACTTATGTGAAACTTGTATGCATATGTTTTCTTGAGATTTTGTTGTTAAAAGTTTGATAGCATGGTAACTCTTTGATGCATTTTGATCTTATAATAAGGTTGAGAAGGAAGTTCCTCACTATGTGTTATGAATATGTAGATCTTATATGATTGTGAGTCATGAATTAAGTGCTAAGTGTAATGATATGTTATGTACTGGTCGTGCTGCTAGTATTGAGTCCTTTTCCTACCCTCCAAAAGTTTTAAGTGTCATTCGGGGACGAATGTTCCTAAGGTGGGGGGGGATAATGTAACACTCCGGAAATTCCATGACTTAGACTAGAGATTAATCTATTTAATAATACTTAAAATGATGTTCCCAGAAAATATACTTGTCTAGTGGAGAGTCTATTAGGTTTTAATAATGTGTATTAAGGTACATAGGCATCCCATTGTCCAATATTTAGTAGCATTTGACATGTTAGAAAATATTGGCTTAAGGGTGTTAGACAATTTTCATGTATTAACAAGTAACTTAGAATACACTTTGATGTTCAAATGCCCCAATCCAAGCTTGTTTAGAAATTGTACCTGCAATGAAGACCCTAAGCTAAAATATTAAAGGGGTAGGTTATGGTCCTAACGAATTAGGGGTACTTTAGTAATTACCCTAGATCACTTAATTAATTAAATTAACAACTGAATTAATTAATTTAAATCCTAGTCAAAACTCGAGACCCTAAGTCAAATGTTCTCCTAGTTGTAGTCAATTTAGGAGGGGCGTTTTATGAAATTTTAGTGGAGGGTATTTTCGGGTAATTCTTGGGACGTCCATATATTGATATTAGGTCAATTTTATACCACTTTTACACGTCTATAATCAGATCAAAATGAAATTTAATTCTCTCATGAAACGCTCTTTTTTCCAAACTCCATTGAAAAACATGAAAAAGCTTAAGGAAGAAGACGAAGGTTTCGAAGTTTACAATAAAATTTCGTGGATTCTTCAAGGTATGTGTTTTTCACTCTTGGGAATTGATTTCCCCAAGATGTCCTTTCACGATAAGTTTTCAAGAACTTCAAATACTAGGGTTTTCACTCTGCAAAATGGATTTTCTTTCTAACCTAAATTTATGATTTTTAACAAAAAGTAAATGTTTTCTATGGTTAATTTCACACAAATTGTTGAATATTTGATTGATAATGTTTGAATGTCGTGTGATACATTATATTTCTCTAGGTTATGGTTTCGAATGGATTGTTTCTAGTGTTTGATAACGTGAAAAAGTTAGGGTTAGAATTTAAGGTTTGAATGAACCCTTTTTCGACCCATTTACCTTCTCCTACGCTATGCATGATTTTATGAGTTATTATTGATTATGTCATTGAGTATTTCACTAAGTATTATAATGAATATCGCATGATGAATAAGGTTCTTGAAAAAAAGAGGTAAGTCTTCTAAAATTGTGATTTCTCAAAGATGTTTATGTAAGCCTTTAAGTTGTGATGCTATGTTATGAAAAGTATGTATGATGTTGCTGTGTGAATATGCTGGGTATCAACATGTAAATTGTGATATCATGATAAGAATACGAATATGCAATTTTTTTATATTCCCTTGTATGATTTACACAAGGTGATTATGTTATGTTAATCTCACATAAAAAAAGTTACGATGAAAGAAAAATTCTCATATAATCTAAAAGAGCTCATGATCATGTTATACAGGGAGATAATCTCCTATGACCCATGATAAGTTTTTGATAAAAGACAAATTAAAGTTTATTTCAAGAAAAGGGTCTTAAGTTAAGCACCGATGAACTAGATAGGTTCACAATGATTCTCATGAGATTGAGGCTTCCATGTAATGTGAAACTATGGGTTTCTAATACATCTCCTCGTTCTTGAACTATGTTGCCACCATAGGGTACTAGCTAGTGGATCCACCTAGAAAGCTATGTCATGTAGGTTCTACTTTGGCCGGTAGACCACCTTTTTTTTTGTGTGGGATTTCATTACACCATTCCATGTTTAGCTCACATGGTCTTTGTCGATTAATGGGTATGTTCCCTCATGTAAAATAAAACACAAGTGAACGTTAATTAGGGTGACTTGAGGAGTTTGCTTAGTATAGGTAGTGGTATGGGACACTACCTAGACATTGCACAAGTTGACCCCAAGGGAAGTCCTAGGAGACTGTTCTTAAGTAATATGATGATATGAAAGGTATGATTTTTATGATATATGACGTTACTCTTACATGAATGTTGATCACTATGATGAATATGTTATTTGGTTATATTGCTATATGAAGTGATGACTACTTATGTTACAAATTACTTGAAGTAATGCTTTACTTATGGTCTCCTATCTTATCTACTCAGTTATGTGGGGTTATGGGGCTTCACATGACCATTGCACTTGTAGGTTGGGAATGGGATCATTGGTATGTGTTTTGTATGTTGAATTATGCGATTGATTGAATATGAAATTTAACATGGCTATGATAATATGTCTTTAATTATGATCATGTTTGATGTCAAAGAAATCCTTAACTTGTATATGTTATATGGTATGTGCATTGAAGACATTCATATGACTTACAATGTTTTCTAAAGAAAGATAAATGATACTTTTTCATGCATGTTCCTATGCGTTATGTGCATATACCCATACTTAGTACATGTGACGTACGAACCCCAATACTTTATATTACTACAACTATAGGTTCTAGCCATTGAAGCTTAAGAAGGTCGATTTGAAAAAGCTTGAAACTCTTTCTCCAAGTCTTGGTAGGTCCTCATGTTCGGGGATGCTATATTTCATATTCTAGATTATGTATATTTTTAGTAGTTTTAAGAATACGCTATTCCATTATGTTCTTTGATTTCTTTTGTATTAAGGCCTATATGGCATATTGACTATTATTGGATAAGTCAAGATTTGCATTCTTAGATGGTTTCATATATGTGAGACAGTAGTTTTAGAATATCATATGTTTTTTAATAAATCTTAGGTATGAAGTCTAAGTATACTTCATTAGTATATTAAAAGTTTTAATTTTCCACAAAATTTAACTGTATGATTATGATGAATGCTTAGAAGAGGCTTGTCTGCGACCCCTGAGAGGTGAACGACGCCGGTCTCATCCGGGGTCTAGGATCCGAGTGTGACAAAGATGATCACACGTGTGCTTATTATCAACTCGCAATATAGATTTTGCAAGATTGTTGGCTCAAATAGAAAGATTAACGCACAATCACCAGACTATACGATAAAGACAATTTGTCTAGATAATGCTGGTGAGTTTATATCTCAGGCATTGAATGATTATTGTGTGTCTACTGGTATAACACTTAAACATTCAGTTCAGCATGTTCATACTCATAACGGTATAGCAAAATCATTGATTAAATGTCTGTAATTAATAGCTAGGTCATTGCTAATGAGAACAAGGTTGTCTGTCTCTATTTGGGGGCATGTTATTATGCATGAAACAACACTTGTGCGTATAAGGCAGATCAATTATCATGAATTCTCTCAATTACAACTAGATTTTGGTCAAGATCCAAACATTTCCCTTCTTAGAGTTTTTGGATATGTGGTGTATGTTTCGATTGCTCCACCACAACGCACAAAGATGGGCTTCAAAGAACGTTGGAGATATATGTTGGGTATGAATCTACTTCAATCATAAAATATTTGGAGCCTATGATTGGAGATTTATTTAAGGCAAGATTTGTTGATTGTCATTTTGATGAATCAGTATACCTAACATTAGGGGGAGAACATAAGCAGTTGAGAAAAGAGATAGATTGAAATTTATCATCTTTATCTCATATGGATCCTCGAACAAATCAATGTGAGTGAGAAGCTCAAAAAATAATTTATTTACAGAATATTGCAAATCAGCTTCTAGATGCCTTTACTAATATTCCAAGGATTACTAAATCGCATATTTCAGTTGTTAGTGCTCCAGTTTGAGTTGATGTCCCGACGATACAAATTGTTCAGGCAAATGAGTCTAGATCACGTTTGAAGTGTGGTACACCAATAGGTTCCAAGGATAAAAATCTTCGAAAGAGAAAAGAAAATAACGATCAAGATGATAGAAATTCTCAAGATGAGATCCAAGTCATAACACATGATGAAACCTCCTAGTAGGTTCAAACTTCTGAAAATAATAAAATTTCAATAAATTATGTCTCGACGAAAAAGAGGTGGAATCAAAATAATATTGTGATTGACAACATATTTGCCTATAATGTTGTTATTAAAACAATGCAACAAGATGAAGATTTTGAGCCAAAATATGTTTACGAATATAGACAGAGAAGTGATTGGCCAAAATGGAAGGACGCAATTCAAGAAGAATTGGCTTCACTAAAAAATATGAATTTTTGAACCAATAATTTGAACACCTGAGGATATCAAGACAGTGGGGTACAACTGGATTTTTGTGCGAAAAAGAAATGAGAAAGGTGAAATCGTGAGATATAAAGCATGACTTGTTGCTTAAGGTTTTTCTCAAAGACCGAGGTATATTCTCTTGTGGTAGATACATTCACCTTCAGATAGCTCATAAATATGACAGTTTATGAAAATTTAAATGCTTCTAATGGACTTTGTCACAATCTATCTATATGGCTCATCGGACCTCGACAATTTCATGAAAATTCTTAAAACATTCAAAGCGCCTGAAATATATAATGATTCAAGAAAGAATTGTTCAAAAAACCTCAAAAATGTTTGTATGGATTGAAACAGTCAAGGAGTGTGTGGTACAATCATTTGAGTGAATATTTTTTAAAGAAAGTGTACAAAAATGACCTGATTTGTCCGTTCATTTTCATTAAACGGTTGAAATATGAGTTTGTTGTAATTGTCGTGTATGTTGATGATTTGAACATCGTTGGCACTCGTAAGAGCTTTTAGAAGCTATTGAGTGTCTGAAAAAGGAATTTGAAATGAAAGATCTTGGCAAGAAATATATCTTGGCCTACAATTTGAGAATTTGTCAAATGAAATACTTGTCCATCAATCAACATACACAGAAAATATATTAAAGAATTTCTACATAGATAACTCACATTCATTGAGTACCCCAATGGTGGTAGTGTCGCATGACACCAATACAGATCATTTCGATCTCAAGAGAAGGATGAAGAGCTTCTTGGTGATGAAACTCCTTACCTTAGTATAGTCGAAAACTTATGTACCTTGCAAACAACTCTCAACAAGATATTTATTTTGCAGTAAGTCTATTGGCAAGATTCAGTTCCTTCTCAACAAAAAGACATTGGAATGGTGTTATACACATATTCGATATCTTAAGGGTACCATGGACATGAGTTTATTATATTTCAATTAATTCAAATCAGAACTTACTGGTTACACAAATGCAGGGTATTTATCTGATCCACATAAGGCTTGATCACAAACAGACTATTTGTCTACATGTGGAGAAACGACAATATCTTGGCGATCAATGAAGCAAACGTTGGTAGCCCACTTATTTAAATCATGCAAAAATAATAGTCATCAATGAAGCAAATTGAGAGTGCGTCTAGTTGAGATCAATAACCACCATATTCAAGAAATGTGTGTTTTTTCTTTGGAAAAAGAATATATCAACCACAATATACGAAGATAATGTCGCATGTATAGCCCAATTGAAAGGAGGATACATCAAAGGAGACTGAACAAAGCATATTTCACCAAAATTCTTTTTCACGCATGATCTCAACAAACTGGTGAGATGGAAGTTCAACAAATCCGTTCAAGTGATAATCTTGCTAATTTATTCACTTAGGCTATGCCAACATCAACGTTTGAGAAGTTGAGATACAAGATTGGAATGTCCGCCGTCTTCGAGATATCAAGTGAAGCTTTCATCAGGGCGAGTGAAATACGCGTTGTGCTGTTTTTCTTCACTATGGTTTTTTCCCAAGTTGAGTTTTTCTGGTAAGGATTTTAATGAGGCAACATTAAAAGCGTATTATGAGATATGTAAACTCTTTTTCCTTCACTAGGTTTTTTTCCACTGAAGTTTTCCTAGTAAGATTTTCACGAAGCACATTAATTATGGACATTTAAGACGGAGTGTTATAAATCCATTGCATTATACATGTGCATTATCCATTAGATTTATCCAAACAAATTGGATTCACGTATTGGTGCTTCCAATATGAAAGAACTTTTAATATAACTATGTATCCATCAGTTAGATAACTTTTGGGAGTGATATCTCAACACTATAAATAGAGATATCACTCACCATTTGTTAGACATACTTGAATAAGAAAAGTTCTCTCCTCCATCTTATGCTTCTTGTCTTCTTCTTTTATTACATTATATTATTCTGAGTTGTCTTTAGGGAAAATGCACAAGTACCCCCTCAACCTATGCTCAATATATCATAGACACACTTATACTATATTAAGGTCATATTACCCCCCTAAACTTTTTTTTGTAAGTAATTTTTTATCCCTTTTCGGCCTACGTGACACTAGCATTAAAAAAAAAGTCAATCAGCGTTGCGCCCATATAATAGTGCCACGTAGGCCAAAAAGGGGTAAAAATTATTAATAAAATAAGTTTAAGGAGGTAATAGGACCTTAGTATAATATAAGCGTGTCTCTGAGATTTCGGGTAGGTTGAGGGGGTACTTGTGTATTATCCCTTTTCTTTATAATATACTAGTATTCATACTCGCACGTTGCGCGAATATTTTTAAATATCATAAAAGTAATTTATGAAATTTATTTAACATATATAACTTTTTTGTCGATCAACTATATTTTTTATGTTACAATATAATTATGTTAAGCTATTATAAAGGTAATTTTTCTTATAAAAAATAAAACTTCAACTATCCGCATGAAATATTTAATACTATAAAAATTAAAAAAATTAAATGTTTTATATATGTATAATTAAAAGCCACAAATTTCAAAAATATTATTTATAGATTTTAATTCAAGTAAAATTATTAATGGAAAAACTTATTAAATTTTAATTATTATTTTGATATTTAATAAAAGTATGAAAATTGAATTTAATAATAATCAATTAAATACATTTCAAATTTATTATTAAAATTAATTAAGTACACACACTGAAGCAACTCCTTGATTTTACATATAAGTAATTTTTTTTTATTAATTTACGTTTTATTTGTGCACTTTAAACAACCAAACAAACTATATACAATAAAAAAACTTGTATAACACAATAATTTATTTTTACAATAAAAAAGTCAAT